>NC_091184.1:29772420-30044920 GCF_040958095.1 Procambarus clarkii | reverse complement strand
CAGTAGAAGAACTCCTTGAGAAGAACTCCAGAAGAACCTTGTGAGAGTTTGGTCCACCAGGCTGTTGCTTGGAGCGGCCCGGTACAACCTGTTGTGGTGGGATGACTGCTCTCATGGCAAAGCAGTTTCGATAAATATTCCGGAAGACCTGTTCGGCTGAGGAAGGTGGACCGCGCCCTGAGACTTCTGGTCATTGACATTATTCACCATTGACATCATCCCCCCCCCTCCCCTATCCATTAGAGCCCTTCCTTGCACCGCTACCCCCCCCCCCCCCATCCCAGCCCCCTCTTCCCCCCTTGCAGAAATACTCCCTCCCCGCAAGATCAATGACTCACCAAACCACCGTCCGCTCCAACAACCATTGTTCCAACAGTTGCAGCTTCTGCTCTAATCTGCCACCTCTCTTCTTCTGTCACTTTATAATCTCTAGGTGCGTGTCCAGTGCCAATTCCCCGTCCCTTGAGTAACCCAGTCCCTAGTGTCATCACCCTCTTCACCAACCTGGTACAACATCACCCTTAGCACTCACACCTGCAACACCCACCCACCCCCCACCAGCATCACCCCCCCCCCCCCCACCAGCATCACCCCCCCCCCCCCCAGCATCACCCCCCCCCCCCAGCATCACCCACTCCACCCGAGCAACAAGAGCATCTCCTTGACAACCAGAGAGACAATTGTTATCAACATCCGGCTCACAAGATGCCTCCCGTTGTTCCATACAAGCTTGTGGCGCCTGGCCAGACGGGCCGGCCTCCCAAGATGAACCTACTTACTATAACAATGTTGTTTACAGTACAAGTATCTCGTGATGGGCCTATTACGAAGCTGACTTGCATTATTGCATTTGAACAAACCGGAAAATTAGTTGAATTTATGTTGCCAATAAGACCTAACATCGCCTCACCATCCTAGGCCTAATATAGCACATATATGTGCTATATTATGATTAGGAATAGTTATAATTTTCGGAAAATTTCGGAAAATATTACAGAAAATGTCTTACGGGTTCTGCATTACTGCATAGTGGTACCTCCGTTCACATAGTTACAACAAAATTACTCTCATGTCAGGAGGATGAGCTGTAACCAGGTCGTTGACCCCTTACCTTACCTCAGGTGAGGTGGCGCCCCCCCCCCCCCACCACCACGAACCAGACCACGCCCTCTCATCGTCACACCTCCCCCAATATCCTCCCCCCAATTCAACCAGAACCACCATCCTTACTGGAGGCTGGCACTGGAGAGGATGTCAGCTTCTTCTCTCTCTCTCTCTCTCTCTCTCTCTCTCTCTCTCTCTCTCTCTCTCTCTCTCTCTCTCTCTCTCTCTCTCTCTCTCTCTCTCTCTCTCTCTCTTTCCCTCGCCCCACCAGCACCCTCTGCACTTAATGCTAACCTGTTCCCTTCAACAACCCGCCCCCACAAACTGGTATCCCCCCCATCTCCCCCCACACTCGCCCCCCCCCTCCTCCCGGCCGACGGGGACCTAGCAACTGCATTCTGAGAGTGAGGGGTTAGGGGGAGGGGGCTAGGTCGGGGATAGGGGTAGGGGAAGGAGGCGGGAAGATATGGGCAGTGTGAGGGGTAAAATGGGAGGGAGAGATATGGTGGAAGAGAGAAACATGGTGAGAGTATGGCCATGGGATGGGAAGCGATAGGAAAAGAATGGGGAAGTGGTATGGGAACAGAACTGGAGTAGGTGAGGGATAATGAGAGAGAGAGAGAGAGAGAGAGAGAGAGAGAGAGAGAGAGAGAGAGAGAGAGAGAGAGAGAGAGAGAGACTTGACAGACAGAAAGACAGATAGCGAAACACAGAGCCAGAGAGACAGAGAAATAGAGAGATGGAAATTAACAATAAACTCGTTAAATAATTTTTTTCTGGGAGCCTGCATCCTCACCGGGAACATCAGCATGGGGAATGATTCACCATTATTTTACCTCCACCCATTTCGTACCCCACATGCAGCGCTCTCTCTCTCTCTCTCTCTCTCTCTCTCTCTCTCTCTCTCTCTCTCTCTCTCTCTCTCTCTCTCTCTCTCTCTCTCTCTCTCTCTCTCTCTCTCGTTTTCTCCTGTTTTGTGATTGTACAGAGGATGAAAGCAGTAGTGTGTATGTTCTCTTGCGTTTGTGGACATCAAGACAATTCTCCAGCTCGTAGTGGCTAGCAATCATTCTTTCCCTACTTCTCTTATCTGCTGCGAACGCTCGTGTGTGTGTGTGTGTGTGTGTGTGTGTGTGTGTGTGTGTGTGTGTGTTTTGGTTCTGCCTGCAGCCACAGAAATGACAGCCTTTCATTAAGCATCTTTTCGTTCTCCTTGCAACACAACAAGTGTATTGTCAGTTTTCAGTAATAATTAAGAACCCATAAATGAGGGTTAAGTCTGGCACCAGAGAGGTGTCGTCAAGTGTGACACTCTGAGGTCACAGGGGATGGAGTAGGTGTCGTGTGGAGCGAGGTCAGAGTCGGGTCAAGGCAGCACAGGTGACCTGGCAATAACCCCAGGGCGCAATAGAAGCCAATCCTACATAAAGAAGGCCATGGAGGGGTGTTTTCGACTCCAACCCCTCCTATGACACTCCCCATACATTCACACATCCCCTTGCAAAGTTTGTTGAGGCCAGCCCTAAGCGTCTGGCTTCAAGTAGGCATCCATCAGTCTCAGGAGACTATGGAGTTGCGCTCTGGTTGTCGGTCTGGAGTGGCCTCACCAGGGCGCAAAGCCAGGGTAGGTTGATTCGGGGGAGAAGCTGTTACCCAGGCAGCAGGTACCCCCCTCTCCACATAAGGAATATCTGTTGGCTTCAAACACCAACAGATATTATCTTTTACCGATGTAGATTGTGTTATTACAGATGGAAGAGAGAGAGAGCACTAGCATAGCTGATCCTCGACTCTCTGAATCACCCTTAACCACGGACGATAACAACCTTCCCTTATCGAGCGCCGATTGGATTAAACGAGAACTCCTTGCGATAATTAGCCAATCACAGAAGCCTCTGTCATTGTGTTAATTACCAATAAGAGTCCCCGTCGGTGTCTTTGTGGGAGGGCCACCGCGCGCTAAATCCGGGTTGTGTTGGAGAACGGCACACACACACACACACCTGTAGAGAGGCAGGTGTGTGCCATGGACAGGTGCCTGGTGAGGCAAGAGACACCCCCCGGTGCTCTTTCCCGTGCAGCGGACCACCGCTGCACGGGAAAGATTTTCCTTGGGGGTGAATATTGTTTCACCGCAGAGTGCACCATCGCCAGGAACGCCACCATCTGGAACACCATCGGCTGGACCACCGCCGGATGAAGGACCTCCTCCCGGACCACCGCCGGCTGGACCACCGCCGGATGGAAGCCAGACTGGGAACTGGGTCGCCGACGAGGTGAAAGTATGAAGAATCGCGACTGGAACCGTTTAATTTATACGATAAAATAGTTTCACAGTGGCGAGGATGAAAGGCAAGGTGAAGCAAGAAGTAAGGGGAAGGAAGAGACAAGAAGGAAAAGGCAAGAGAAGGTAGCGACAAGAGGAATGGAAAGACAAGATGGCGGCAAAGATAGGATTAAGGGGGAAGTGAGATAGTGTGAGAAAAATGAATACTGTGTGAGCGTGATGAGGGGAATGAGGGAAGAAAGAGGATGAGGATTAAAACGGGAGGGAAGAAAGAGGGTGGGAAGGACGAGATACTGAGACAGATGGAAGAGCAAGAGACACCGACCACTAATTATAAACTCATAAATTCTATCATTCAGACGTGTTTCCTGCTCTCGAAACCCAATCCTTCAGCAGTGTGCTTACAAGAGAGAGAGAGAGAGAGAGAGAGAGAGAGAGAGAGAGAGAGAGAGAGAGAGAGAGAGAGAGAGAGAGGGTAGATTTACCCAATAATAAACTGTGCGTCGATAAATATGATGTTTCCAGTTAGTCTTCTTCATCTCAACAGAACACACACACAAAAATGCCAAACTTGCTCATCCCGCTTCCGAATTGTCCATATTAACTGACCCCATATTGCCCAAACTGTCTTGTTTCGAACTACACTCCATGCTGAATGCTCCCATTTTATAGAAAACGAAAAAATAATCCTTTCCAATCGATTACCTTTAATTAACTGTTATTATATATATATATATATATATATATATATATATATATATATATATATATATATATATATATATATATATATATATATATACTTTTATGTGATTTTGTTATTTGTCATGAATCTAAGCAACATTCTGTTCTCGTATTATATTCTCGTAGTTTAGAGTAATATTAGTTTACCTGCTTTGTATAGTTAGTGTCCTTTGGTCACCTGATATTCTCTGCTTCCTCCCTACCTCTCTCTCTCTCTCTCTCTCTCTCTCTCTCTCTCTCTCTCTCTCTCTCTCTCTCTCTCTCTCTCTCTCTCTCTCTCTCTCTCTCTCTCTCTCTCTCCATTCTCCCTCGCTCTCACGCTTTCTCACCTCCTACTCCTTCGTCCTCATTTTCAGAGGAGATTCATATATTCTGGTTAGTATGAATCATACTTCAAGCCTCCAAGACTTCCATTAGGGTGCAAAGTTAGGTGAGCACGTGTCTGAATGGTCAGACATCTGCCCTATCAGATTGGCTCAGTTTCAAGAGGAACGGACTGACCTGAATGGCAACTGTTCTCACCCCAAGGAGACATGATATATCCAGGATTTTGGAGAGATAACAAAGAATCCCAGAATGGGATTCTTGGCCACATAACTTATGGTTATCCTAACGTGGCTATAAGTTATGGTTATGTGGCCAAACTCTAGGTACCGTTTAGGCACTACCTGACACACTTAAAGTGCTCTCTCGGTCGTGAAAGTGTCTGGAGATAGACTTGAAAGTTAAACTAATGCTTTTTCACACATCTCGCATATGTCACTGTGCTAAACGCTAGCAGTTATCCTGGAATTATCCTGGCTGGATCACATGTGATTAGTCACAACCTCTAGGTCTATAACTGCACCTTTATTCACATGAGTTTCGATCAAGTGGCTATCTTGAGGTTATCTTGAGATTATTTCGGGGCTTAGTGTCCCCGCGGCCCGGTCCTCGACCAGGCCTCCACCTTCAGGAAGCAGCCCGTAGCAGCTGTCTAACTCTCAGGTACCTATTTACTGCTAGGTAACAGGGGCTTCAGAGTAAAAGAAACATTTTGCCCATTTGTCTCCGCCTCCACTGGGGATCGAACCCGGAACCTCAGGACTACGAATCCGAAGCGCTGTCCTGGAAGTAACTTACAGCATTAATAGTTCCCCGGAAGGAACGTTACACTATCTTATCTTGAGGTTATCTTGAGATGATTTCGGGGCTTTTTAGTGTCCCCGCGGCCCGGTCCTCGACCAGGCCTCCACCCCCAAGAAGCAGCCTGTGACAGCTGACTAACACCCAGGTACCTATTTTACTGCTAGGTAACAGGGGCATAGGGTGAAAGAAACTCTGCCCATTGTTTCTCGCCGGCGCCTGGGATCGAACCCAGGACCACAGGATCACAAGTCCAGCGTGCTGTCCGCTCGGCCGACCGGCTCCCCCTTTGAAAGGGGACCGGCTTCCTCGACTACGAGGAAACCTGATTACAACTTTCAATAAATCGAGATTTATAGACTCGAATATGATGATATATTCTTGGCGCGAAGTGACTGGTGATGAGAAATATTTATTTGATTTTTTTTGAAAATACAATTAACTCAAGCCCCGGACAAGGGTTAATAATCAGGAGCTATGCAATATTGGAACAAATTAACGTGTGTGTGTGTGTGTATTCACCTAGTTGTGTTTGCGGGGGTTGACCTCTGCTCTTTCGGCCCGCCTCTCAACTGTGTATGTGTGTGTGTGTGTGTGTGTGTGTGTGTGTGTGTGTGTGTGTGTGTGTGTGTGTGTGCGTGTGTGTGCGTGCGTGCGTGTGTGTTTTCGTGCGAGTGTGGCGGTAAGAGACTCAACTTTCTCAGCTTGGGGCAAAGATAGACAAAAATACAGCTATGCAACAGCCACAAAATAAGTTTCCCTTTTGTGTATGTATTTACTATTTGTATCTGCAGAATCGAGCTGTTAGCTCTTGGACCCCGCCTTTCTAACCAACTGATTTTTCCTCTATTAAGGCTTCTACATATATTTATCTTACACGCACATCCCCAGGAAGCAGCCCGTACACAGCTGTCTATCTTCCTGCTACATATTTACTGCTAGGTGAACAGAGGCATCAGGGTAATAGAAACTCTGCCCATTTGTTTCTTCCTCCGCCGTGTGTGTGTGTACTCACCTAGTTGTGCTTGCGGGGGTTGAGCTTTGGCTCTTTGGTCCCGCCTCTCAACCGTCATTCAACTGGTGTACAGGTTCCTGAGCCTACTGGGCTCTATCATATGTTCGCATCAGTGACCAATATCTATTAACTCGTTAACTCAAAATGATCGCCATAAATGTAGTACCACAGAAAACGGGATGCTCTTCATCACACACACACCGTTGTCCCTGTCAGTGGATCGTCAGTATTTCACAACTATCTTCACATATATGCCATCCCCACCAGAGCCCTAAATACCCCAGACATAATCACCCTCCCTGACTAGACGAGCTGGTTGAAGCGGTGTTCTGGGTCACCATAATGAAAGTGGGGGGAGGGGAGGGGAGGGGGAGTGTGGAGGAAAGTGGACTTGGGGTGGAGGGCGAAGGAGGTGAATCAGACCAACCAGAGAAGTAAACACACTTATACCATATATAAAGTGTTGATAATTTAACGTCTGTCCTATAGCAGTGGACGTCGAGGTGTACCACACCTTCCCAGTGCTCCCTGGAGCCCTTAAAGCTACACCAGGCGTTGAGTAGAGGTTTCCTGAGTTACACAAGGCGTTGAGTAGAGGTTTCCTGAGCTACACAAGGCGTTGAGTAGAGGTTTCCTGAGTTACACAAGGCGTTGAGTAGAGGTTTCCTGAGCTACACAAGGCGTTGAGTAGAGGTTTCCTGAGCTACACAAGGCGTTGAGTAGAGGTTTCCTGAGCTACACAAGGCGTTGAGTAAAGGTTTCCTGAGTTACACAAGGCGTTGAGTAGAGGTTTCCTGAGTTACACAAGGCGTTGAGTAAAGGTTTCCTGAGCTACACAAGGCGTTGAGTAAAGGTTTCCTGAGTTACACAAGGCGTTGAGTAGAGGTTTCCTGAGCTACACAAGGCGTTGAGTAGAGGTTTCCTGAGCTACACAAGGCGTTGAGTAGAGGTTTCCTGAGCTACACCAGGCGTTGAGTAGAGGTTTCCTGAGCTACACAAGGCGTTGAGTAAAGGTTTCATGAGCTACACAAGGCGTTGAGTAGAGGTTTCCTAAGTTACACAAGGCGTTGAGTAAAGGTTTCCTGAGTTACACAAGGCGTTGAGTAAAGGTTTCATGAGCTACACAAGGCGTTGAGTAGAGGTTTCCTAAGTTACACAAGGCGTTGAGTAAAGGTTTCCTGAGTTACACAAGGCGTTGAGTAAAGGTTTCATGAGCTACACAAGGCGTTGAGTAAAGGTTTCCTAAGCTACACAAGGCCTTGAGTAGAGGTTTCTTAAGCAACACAAGGCATTTAGTAAAGGTTTCCTGAGCAACACAAGGCGTTGAGTAGAGGTTTCTTAAGCTATATGAGGGGGAATTTAAGATGCAACACTCACCACTGACTCAACTGATGGAGTCAAAAGAATCATCAAGCAAATGATTGAAGCCTTAACCAAGTACGACGCTCAGCTTCCTGTGACTGGCTCGAGAAGCCTCCCTCCCCAGGGCTCTGCTGCAAGTATTACAGCAAGGAAGAGGAACACAATGGCTGAATAGCAATTGATTGACTGAGGAGCGCTATTGTGGTATAGATTCATGTGGTAGCTCGCTCTGTCTCTAGCAGCGTGCTGCAGGAGGACAGCAATCACGGATAGCAAGGATACCCTCACGCTCCTGTTCCCTGAAACGGTGAGCAACGGTGTGGGATGAGGATATTAGGGGTAGGAGCGTGTTCATCATGATTAAGAACAGTGTGGGATGAGGATATTAGGGGTAGGAGCGTGTTCATCATGATTAGGAACAGTGTGGGATGAGGATATTAGGGGTAGGAGCGTGTTCATCATGATTAAGAACAGTGTGGGAGCAGGATATTAGGGGGTGGGAGCGTGTTCATCATGATTAAGAACAGTGTGGGAGCAGGATATTAGGGGGTGGGAGCGTGTTCATCATGATTAAGAACAGTGTGGGAGCAGGATATTAGGGGGTGGGAGCGTGTTCATCATGATTAAGAACAGTGTGGGAGCAGGATATTAGGGGGTGGGAGCGTGTTCATCATGATTAAGAACAGTGTAGGAGCAGGATATTAGGGGGTGGGAGCGTGTTCATCATGATTAAGAACAGTGTGGGATGAGGATATTAGGGGTAGGAGCGTGTTCATCATGATTAAGAACAGTGTAGGAGCAGGATATTAGGGGGTGGGAGCGTGTTCATCATGATTAAGAACAGTGTAGGAGCAGGATATTAGGGGGTGGGAGCGTGTTCATCATGACTGTTGAGCGAGAATGCTCCACAGAGCGAGGTGGTCTATTCCGGGAGTGTCAGAAGAGCCACGTGTGAGGTGTGGTGGGTTGTCTCCATACATCAAGACACGACTGGTACCTAAACGGACCAAAAGTGCAACTCATTTTTACCTCCCCAACCAGTTCCGCCTCACAACTCATCCCTCGATGTTCTTGCCTACGTAGACCGCCTTCACATACTCTTATGTAACTCCTGTTCCACCCCCCTCCTCCCCTCTTCTCACACTTCCCCCACCCCATCCCGTTATCACCACAACCCCTTCCCGTAACCCATTTCGCGCACTTTCACCCCGACCCCATCACTCACCCCCACCCCATCGCTTAGACCCATTTAATCCCCCCTCCCCCCCCTTCCTCCGGCCATGAGACGAGACTCTACACCAAGTAACAAAGCATCTTTGCTTGAGCGAACCTTTAGTAACCAGACGAGTCGTGTTTCAGCAGTAAAGTAACATACAGGTCGTGTTTCAGCAGTAAAGTAACATACAGGTCGTGTTTCAGCAGTAAAGTAACCTACAGGTCGTGTTTCAGCAGTAAAGTAACATACAGGTCGTGTTTCAGCAGTAAAGTAACATACAGGTCGTGTTTCAGCAGTAAAGTAACCTACAGGTCGTGTTTCAGCAGTAAAGTAACATACAGGTCGTGTTTCAGCAGTAAAGTAACCTACAGGTCGTGTTTCAGCAGTAAAGTAACATACAGGTCGTGTTTCAGCAGTAAAGTAACCTACAGGTCGTGTTTCAGCAGTAAAGTAACATACAGGTCGTGTTTCAGCAGTAAAGTAACATACAGGTCGTGTTTCAGCAGTAAAGTAACCTACAGGTCATGTTTCAGCAGTAAAGTAACATACAGGTCGTGTTTCAGCAGGAAAGTAACCTACAGGTCATGTTTCAGCAGTAAAGTAACCTATGGGGAGCCGGTCGGCCGAGCGGACAGCACGCTGGACTTGTGATCCTGTGGTCCTGGGTTCGATCCCAGGTGCCGGCGAGTAACAATGGGCAGAGTTTCTTTCACCCTATGCCCCTGTTACCTAGCAGTAAAATTGGTACCTAGGTGTTAATCAGCTGTCACGGGCTGCTTCCTGGGGGTGCAGGCCTGGTCGAGGACCGGGCCGCGCGGACACTAAAGCCCCGAAATCATCTCAAGATAACCTCAAGATGGGTCATGGCCTGTAGAGTACACGAAACAAAATGGAATAATCTCGTTTTTGACCTGCATAAATAACGTTAACTTGTGGTCTCAGTTTCATATCTTCCAAGTCTAGTTTCAGTGGTATTTGTTAGGCTATCTAATGAAACTAGTTTCAGTAATATTTTACCTGATGGCTATCTAATGAGCCTAGTTTCAATGATCGTTGTTAGGCTAATGAGCCTAGTTTCAGTGATATTTGGTAGGCTACCTATTCAGCCTAGTTACAATGATATTTGTTAGGCTTTCAGATGAGACTAGTTTCAAATATTAGTTATGCTATCTAATAATTCTAGTTTCAATAGTATTATCTAATATATATTTCCGTTTTCCTAGTGGAGGTGTCTGGTTTCAGTCGTTTTTGATTGAATCACTTCAAGTATAATTGTTACTTGGTTATTTAATAACTACAACTCAAACTGTTCCTTGGTTCGTTATCGAGGACATGTTGTAATGTGTGTGTTTAAGAACGAACTTTGCTGAGTCCAAGAACTTGCGTCTGGTTACTGTGGTGTGTTTTGCGAGGTGAAGTCCAGAGCTGTGTTATTTCTTTCTCTCTCTCTGGTTCCCCTTCTCTTCCCTCTCCTTCTGTGGTATCTCTCTCTCTCTCTCTCTCTCTCTCTCTCTCTCTCTCTCTCTCTCTCTCTCTCTCTCTCTCTCTCTCTCTCTCTCTCTCTCTCTCTCTCTCTCTCTCTCCTGTCTCTCCCGGTCTCTGTGGTGTTCCGTTTCAGATTTCTTTCAGTCCATAGTTTAGTGCCACACCTGCAGGGGTGCCACACCTGCAGAAGGGCCACACCTGTAGGAGTGCCACGCTGGCGATAGAGCCACACTAACAGGAGTGCCACACCTGCAGGAATGCCACACCTGCAGGAGTGCCACACCTGCAGGGGTGCCACACCTGCAGGGGTGCCACACCTGCAGGAGTGCCACGCTGGCGGGTACAAGCCAAAGGTGAAGTGTGTGGACAGTACTAGGTAACAAGGGTACACCTGGCCGTCTCGCTACACCTGGTTCAGGTATACTTCACACCTGGCTCTCCCGCTACATGCTTGTAGCGAGAGAGCTGCAAGCATGCAGTCAAACTCGCTAGTTCGACTTAACACAAAATAAAACGACTTTCTAAAATAAAAATAAAAGTAATTCCTCAGTATAACATTCTCATTTTGGTCTTTACGAGATAATAATTTAACTCGTAAAATACACCGATAAGAGTTAATATCTCCCATAAATCAAAATTGTAATTACAAAAAGTGTCTATAAAAATCGAAATGTGTAATGGTAGACTATCGATGTTTCCTTCTTGTAAAGTGACCCCCCAAAAATTATATTCGAGCGTGAAAATGTCGCCCGCGTCTCAGTGTTTCCGAAGTCGCTAGCCTCAAGGGTCGGACGACTGCGTCTCCCGATCGTTTAAATCGAGAGAAAACGCCTTGTATGGTTCTTGGACGCCTTGCTTAGACATTCTGAGAGGAGCAGCGAGGATGGAGTGCTGTTTCCTAAGTATAAATCGCACCAAAATGGCAAAACATTTAAGAGAACATGAGAGTCATAGAGTTCCTTACCTCCATATTGGACATTCTTGTTGCGGTGTTTCTCCTCTTACGCTTCTAGACAACAATGGTTGTGTGTTTTGTTTTATCACTGAACAGTGGACGTTTGAACGCGAGAGGCGACGGGGAGTGAGTGAGTGAATGTAGACGGCTGGATGGTGTCAATGCCACAAAGTTGAAGGCGGTACTACCTTGGCTGGACACCCGCCCTACGCTTTACAACTCCCGCCCAGCGTCCCCCCGCCCAGGGCCACCGCCCGCCATCTTGGATCCCCGCGCCACCTCCTACCGTTCACCTCCCACGCACAACATCCCAACAAACAACTCAAAACTCAAACTCAAACCATCAAACAACCTCATTATAGCCTCCAAGAACACTTATGCACATATCCCCTCCAAGTCGTTACCTCAAGGCGGAAACAGGAGACGTTTCCACGCGGTAAATTCAGAGAACACAGCGCAAATATCAAACGAAACCATAGGAAACTAGACGAGAGATGGTGGAAGATCGCAGATAGTGTGGGTGTCGGGGGCCCCTGAGCGAGCACAACACACCGTCCTCCCGGCCGACGGGACACTACGTCATTCTACGTCTAATATCATCACGTAGCAGCGCTAAGCTACGACACACACAATGATAATACTCCGGAGACGCAATAATGTTACTGCACTGACCGCTGGAAGTCAAGCTCGCGACTGACAACGGTAACGAGTATTAGTGGCTTCAACGAGTTCAAAACCAGCATACGCTTTAAAAATGAAAGAGAGAGAGAAAGAGAAAGAGAGAGAGAAAGAGAGAGAGAGAGAGAGAGAGAGAGAGAGAGAGAGAGAGAGAGAGAGAGAGAGAGAGAGAGAGAGAGGTGTGGGCGACGGCCGGAGTAAGATAAATAAGGATTACAAGGGGCGAACAACTGTAAGTTTAAGAGGATATTACGGGAAACTTGATGACAGAGCGAGGCAAGGACAGGAGGTGGTGCGTATGAGGAAGGACATATAGGCTAAGTGTAGCCACGGGAAGCGAACACAAACCATTACGAGGACTGCAAATGGGAATCTGAGTTCCAATTTTAAAATGAGGAAAGTTGCATAATAAAACTTTAACGGGAAAGGGAACTAGCAGAAGTGTGTTGCGTGTGGGGATGGAAAAGGTACTGGAGGTGTTGCATACAGGGAAGGAAAAAGGAATGGTCAAGGAAGAATGGGATAGACACGTAGAAAGTGGCGTAGTGTTTCATCATGTGTGTGTGTGTGTGTGTGTGTGTGTGTGTGTGTGTCAGGCAACAGTGACATCACTCCGGCAGTGTTGCAGCAGCTCAATATTTACATGTTGCGTCCCCCTCCAACACCCCCCCCCCCCATCCCCACTGCAACCCTCCACGCAACACCACAACCCGCGCCACAACCCTCACCATCAACACCACTATAACCTCCACAACCAACAACACAACCTCCTCCCCCTCCATCTCACCACCACAACCTCCCAAAAGTCCCCATCACCACCACAATCCCCCACAACAAACCACATCACCACAACCCCCACAAACACCACCACAACCTCCATCCCCCGCCACAACCATTGTTATAAGCCAGCTGGCCTGTTGTACCCGAGTGCTATAGTACAGTATAACAAAGGAAACAGCGGAGAGAGGAACAAAAACAATGACTGATAGAACAGAGAGCAACAGGAGGGAGAGGAATAGGGAGAGAAAGGAATAAAGAACGAATAACAAGCAATAGGTAAAAAGAAGCTAATTATATCCACATAGAATAGGTTAACATAGAATAGGTTAACATAGAATAGGTTAACATAGAATAGGTTAACATAGAATAGGTTAACATAGAATAGGTTAACATAGAATAGGTTAACATAGAATAGGTTAACATAGAACAGGTTAACATAGAATAGGTTAACATAGAATAGGTTAACATAGAATAGGTTAACATAGAATAGGTTAACATAGAATAGGTTAACATAGAATAGGTTAACATAGAATAGGTTAACATAGAATAGGTTAACATAGAATAGGTTAACATAGAATAGGTTAACATAGAATAGGTTAACATAGAATAGGTTAACATAGAATAGGTTAACATAGAATAGGTTAACATCATCAGAGGCCAAAACAAACATTTAACACAAGGGGCACACGCACAAGGGGACACAAGTGGAAACTGAGTGCCCAAATGAGCCACAGAGATATTAGAAAGAAGTTTTATAGTGTCAGAGTGGTTGACAAATGGAATGCATTAGGCAGTGATGTGGTGGAGGCTGACTCCATACACAGCTTCAAGTGTAGATATGATAGAGCCCAATAGGCTCAGGAACCTGTACATCAGTTAATTGACAGTTGACACCACCACCACCACCACCACCACCAGCATCACCACTACCACCATCACCACTACCACCATCACCACTACCACCATCACCACTACCACCATCACCACTAACACCATCACGCACAGCGTCAGATAATTACACCAACGACAACTGCAAAATAGGCTGTCATTCTAGCTTCAGATTTCAACACAGCCTTCACCACTGGAGAGGGAGACGAGACCTGCCCTTGACAGAGTCAGACGTTCACCTACAGCTCCACCTCACACACTCACACACACTCACACCCTCACACACACTCACACACACTCACACCCTCACACACACTCACACACACTCACACCCTCACACTCACACAACATCTTGATAACGCAACACCTCAGTTATTCCAACACTAAATCAGATCACACGCGAACAACAAATAGGCATAATACGAGCCTATCAAGGCAAATCATCCACAGATATACAATAATAACGATAGAAGCCACACAGATCCGATCCCACACACGAGCAGCTGCAGAAGGAATGGCCCAAATAGCAAGCAAGACACGTTATTCAAGCCTTCAGGAGCAAAGGCCTCCTTGTGTGTCATTACAAAAGAGTTACACAAAACATGTACAGAACCCGGCCACACACAACTGGAGGCTGGTGTCCCAAGGAGCGTGTATAGGGACCACAGTTAACTCTAACCTTAGCCTCCAAATTAGGGAGCACATCGTTAATGGTTCACCTCCGGCCTCACTCACACACACACACACACACACACACACACACACACACACACACACACACACACACACACACACACACACACACACACACACACACACACAGCTGTGTGTGTGTGAGCTGTGCTGTGCTGAGCTGTGCTGGTGTTGGAGTTTAACACCAGTAAATGTAAAGTTATGGAAATGGGATCAGGTGACAGGAGACCAAAGGGACAGTACACAATGAAGGGGAACAGCCTACCTGTAACGATTCGAGAAAGAGACCTGGGAGTGGATGTGACACCTAATCTAACTCCTGAGGCACATATAAATAGGATAACGACAGCAGCGTACTCTACACTGGCGAAAATTAGAACTTCATTCAGAAACCTAAATGAGGAAGCTTTTAGGGCGCTTTACACTGCCTACGTGAGACCCGTCTTAGAGTATGCCGCGCCATCATGGAGCCCCCACCTGAAGAAACACATAAAGAAACTGGAGAAGGTTCAGAGGTTTGCGACGAGGCTTGTCCCAGAGTTACGAGGGATGGGATATGAAGAGCGGCTGAAGGAACTGAACCTTACGACACTAGAGAAAAGAAGGGAGAGAGGAGATATGATAGGGACATATAAAATACTCAGGGGAATTGACAAAGTGGAAATAGATGAAATGTTCACACGTAATAATAACAGAACGAGGGGACATGGGTGGAAACTGGTAACTCAGATGAGTCACAGAGATGTTAGGAAGTTTTCTTTTAGCGTGAGAGTAATAGAAAAATGGAATGCACTTGGGGAACAGGTTGTGGAAGCAAATACTATTCATACTTTTAAAACTAGATATGATAGGGAAATGGGACAGGAGTCATTGCTGTAAACAACCGATAGCTAGAAAGGCGGGATCCAAGAGTCAATGCTCGATCCTGCAAGCACAAATAGGTGAGTACAAATAGGTGAGTTCACACACACACGCACACACCTGTGCTACAACCACCACACCTGTACCTACATTAGTCCTGACGTAATTAATATTCTCCATAACTGAAGCAGCGTGAAGAACCCCTCACCAGAAACCTTGCATAATTGCCATGTGTGTGTGTGTGTGTGTGTGTGTGTGTGTGTGTGTGTGTGTGTGTGTACTCACCTAATTGTACTCACCTAATTGTGCTTGCGGGGGTTGAGCTCTGGCTCTTTGGTCCCGCCTCTCAACCGTCAATCAACTGGTGTACAGATTCCTGAGCCTATTGGGCTCTATCATATCTACATTTGAAACTGTGTATGGAGTCAGCCTCCACCACATCACTTCCTAATGCATTCCATTTACTAACTACTCTGACACTGAAAAAGTTCTTTCTAACGTCTCTGTGGCTCATTTGGGTACTCAGCTTCCACCTGTGTCCCCTTGTTCGCGTCCCACCAGTGTTGAATAGTTCATCCTTGTTTACCCGGTCGATTCCCCTGAGGATTTTGTAGGTTGTGATCATGTCCCCCCTTACTCTTCTGTCTTCCAGTGTCGTGAGGTGCATTTCCCGCAGCCTTTCCTCATAACTCATGCCTCTTAGTTCTGGGACTAGTCTAGTAGCATACCTTTGGACTTTTTCCAGCTTCGTCTTGTGCTTGACAAGGTACGGGCTCCATGCTGGGGCCGCATACTCCAGGATTGGTCTTACATATGTGGTGTACAAGATTCTGAATGATTCCTTACACAGGTTCCTGAACGCCGTTCTGATGTTAGCCAGCCTCGCATATGCCGCAGACGTTATTCTCTTTATGTGGGCTTCAGGAGACAGGTTTGGTGTGATATCAACTCCTAGATCTTTCTCTCTGTCTGTTTCATTAAGTACTTCATCTCCTATTCTGTATCCTGTGCCTGGCCTCCTGTTTCCACTGCCTAGTTTCATTACTTTGCATTTACTCGGGTTGAACTTCAACAGCCATTTGTTGGACCATTCACTCAGTCTATCCAGGTCATCTTGTAGCCTCCTACTATCATCCTCTGTTTCAATCCTCCTCATAATTTTTGCATCGTCGGCAAACATTGAGAGGAACGAATCTATACCCTCTGGGAGATCATTTACATATACCAGAAACAGTATAGGTCCAAGGACTGACCCCTGCGGGACTCCACTTGTGACGTCTCGCCAATCTGAGGCCTCACCCCTCACACAGACTCGTTGTCTCCTGTTGCTTAGGTATTCCTCTATCCACCGGAGTACCTTCCCTCTCACTCCAGCCTGCATCTCCAACTTTCGCACTAGCCTCTTGTGTGGTACTGTATCAAAGGCTTTCTGACAATCCAAAAATATGCAGTCTGCCCACCCTTCTCTTTCTTGCCTTATTTTTGTTGCCTGGTCGTAGAATTCAAGTAACCCTGTGAGGCAGGACCTGCCATCCCTGAACCCATGTTGATGCTGTGTTACAAAGTTCCTTCGCTCCAGATGCTCCACTAGTTTTTTTCGCACAATCTTCTCCATCAGCTTGCATGGTATGCAGGTTAGGGACACTGGCCTGTAGTTCAGTGCCTCCTGTCTATCCCCTTTCTTGTATATCGGGACTACGTTACCTGCTTTCCAAATATCTGGCAGTTCCCCTGTTGCCAGTGATTTGTTATACACTATGGAGAGTGGTAGGCTCAGTTCTCTTGCTCCTTCCTTTAGAACCCAAGGGGAGATTCCATCTGGGCCTATAGCCTTTGTCACGTCCAACTCTAGTAAACACTTCCTTACTTCCCCACTGGTAATCTCAAACTCTTCCAGTGGTTCCTGGTTAGCTATTCCCTCACTTACCTCTGGAATTTCTCCTTGTTCTAAGGTGAAGACCTCCTGGAATTTCTTATTCAATTCCTCACACACTTCCTTGTCATTTGTAGTGAATCCTTCCGCCCCTATCCTTAATCTCATAACCTGTTCCTTTACTGTTGTTTTTCTCCTAATGTGGCTATGCAACAATTTAGGCTGAGTCTTTGCCTTGCATGCGATGTCATTTTCGTATTGTCTTTCAGCGGTGTGTGTGTGTGTGTGTGTGTGTGTGTGTGTGTGTGTGTGTGTGTGTGTGTGTGTGTGTGTGTGTGTGTGTGTGTGTGTGTGTGTGTGTGCATTCACGTAGTTGTGCTTGCGGGGGTTGAGCTGTGCTCTTTCGGCCCGACCCTCACATCTGTCAATCAACGATCAATTTTTTTCACACATACGCACACATCCCCAGGAAGCAGCCCGTGTGTGTATTTACTATTTGTGTCTGAAGAATCGAGCTATTAGCTCTTGGACCCCGCCTTTCTAACTAATCTATTTTCCCCTATTATATCTACGACGACCGGGCCGCGGGGACGCTATGCCCCGAAAACACCTCTAGGTAACACATACACACACACACACACATCCCCAGGAAGCACTTGAGACCTGACATATTGCAAGCAGCGAACTACCCACAGGCTTGGAGTATGACCCCCAGTGTATAAGAGAGAGAAAACCCCTCCACCCCAACCCCCCATCCCACACCTGCGTGCGGGACCTGCCTTCCCCCACACGTGCATAAGGAGAACTGACTCAATGCCCTTTCGTCCCCCCCTGTCCTTCCCCCTCCCCCCCCCTCCTTTCCCCTTCTGCCGGTGAAGCTGACAATGTCCCCCCCCCCCTACACCCCCCACCGCTCCCCCGTCCCCTGCACCTTCCTCACATCCTCCGGGCCTTTGAACCCGCTTTCCTCTGCCTTCTCTACACGTGCGTAAGGGCGATCGCCTTTAAATGCTCCCCCCCCTTCTCTACCCCCCCCCACACCCTCCCCTCCCTTTCCACGTCAGTCCCTTCCCCCCTATCCTCCTCCTCCTCTCCCCACTCCTGCCGACCTACCACCTATCCCTTGTATAAGCTTAATAATTCAGGGCATCCATCGCTACGTGCTGCCATACTCGCTGCGACACGCTGCCTCAACACACCTGTCTGTCTGTCCCTCTGGTTTATTCTGTCTGCCTTATTATCTTGTTATGTTTGTCTGTCTGTCTGTGACTGTCACTCCGTCACCCCCCCCCCTCCCTGCACTCTCACTCAACTAACACGAGTGAAGGAAATCGACCATATGAGGACTGTGGTTGATATCTCCCCCTCTCTTCATCCTCTGTGTAGTGTGAGTGTTACTCTACATTACATAATGCTCTCTCTCTCTCTCTCTCTCTCTCTCTCTCTCTCTCTCTCTCTCTCTCTCTCTCTCTCTCTCTCTCTCTCTCTCTCTCTCTCTCTCTCTCTCTCTCTCCCCCTCTCTCTCTCTCTCTCTCTCTCTCTCTCTCTCTCTCTCTCTCTCTCTCTCCCTCTCTCTCTCTCTCTCTCTCTCTCTCTCTCTCTCTCTTGCAACTTGGCCACAAATGCCCTCAAGAGTCAATTACAATATGCACTACGACAACAAAGTTGGGTTTAACCTCGTCCAGGAACTGTTGCCACAACCAGCTGAGGTTAGAGAAGAGACCAGCAGCAGACCGTTGACCTCCCAACATACCGCATAGGGAGTATGTTGTCCCCAGACTCTAGGTGTCATGTCTATAGGGAGAGACATATTGCTTGAGATGGGTAGCGTTGACTGCTGGTACGTAGGACTGTGTGAAGCAGCATCTGTCTGACATTATTTTGCCGCTTTATCCCTTTCTATTTCAACCCTTCCCTGTCTATCTTCTCCGACCCCCCTTTTTCACTTCAAAGGTGCTGTTACACTCCTGTTCTCCTCAATATTACTCTTTTCATTTACCCTTTTGCCTCTACATCTTCACCTGTAACTAATGGGGGGGTTACCTGTCATGGGCTTTCAGCCAACAATCTATCAGCTCTCATTGACCTTTATCCCTCAGTCTATCAGGCCACCTGTGCCTCAACTCTTCAGCCTATCAGGCCACCTGTGCCTCAACTCTTTAGCCTATCAGGACATCTGTGCCTCAACTCTTCAGCCTATCAGGACACCTGTGCCTCAACTCTTCAGCCTATCAGGACACCTGTGCCTCAACTCTTCAGCCTATCAGGACACCTGTGTCTCAACTCTTCAGCCTATCAGGCCACCTGTGCCTCAACTCTTCAGCCTATCAGGCCGCCTGTGCCTCAACTCTTCAGCCTATCAGGACACCTGTGTCTCAACTCTTCAGCCTATCAGGCCACCTGTGCCTCAACTCTTCAGCCTATCAGACCACCTGTGCCTCAACTCTTCAGCCTATCAGGCCGCCTGTGCCTCAACCCTTCAGCCTATCAGGACACCTGTGCCTCAACTCTTCAGCCTATCAGGCCACCTGTGCCTCAACTCTTCAGCCTATCAGACCACCTGTGCCTCAACTCTTCAGCCTATCAGGCCGCCTGTGCCTCAACCCTTCAGCCTATCAGGACACCTGTGTCTCAACTCTTCAGCCTATCAGACCACCTGTGCCTCAACTCTTCAGCCTATCAGGACACCTGTGTCTCAACTCTTTAGCCTATCAGGCTACCTGTGCTTCAACCCTTCAGCCTATCAGGCCGCCTGTGCCTCAACCCTTCAGCCTATCAGGCCGCCTGTGCCTCAACCCTTCAGCCTATCAGGACACCTGTGCCTCAACTCTTCAACCCATCAGACAGCGCTGCCTGACCATCAACCAACAATTCGTCAAAGGCGTTGTTCATGTCGGCTACATTTTTCTTGTTTACAAATGTAAAGATTGTGAAGGCAAATACATTTTGGGAATAACGTACACAAGTTATATGCATAGTTTTGAGGTTCACTTTATAGCGAGTGTTATTTTTAACAGGTTTTCCAATATTTATTTAAAATAACAAAAGGCCCTGCTGACACGGATGAATGATAGCCAATGTTTACATCGATCAGCTGTGTGTGTCATTATTTTGCCGCGAAAATTAACACGTGTGATGATAGCTGTAGTTTATTTTTAACAACACCGGGAGTCAGGTAGCTGGATAATTAACACAGAAGCATGGATATATATATATAATATTTACCCTATTGGTTTGTTTAATGGTGTAGTTTCATAAACAAAAATCAACAGATATTTCTCGGCTTGTAATTTTTTTTATGGGAAAATTTTTTGCTGACGTCACGGCACTGGATAATAAAGTGGCCCTCTAGGGCTAACCTTGAATATGAACCTTTTCTATCATGTTAGTCCCTCTCTCCCCCTACCCCGACTCCCCCCTCCCCCCCTCCCGCTGCTCCATCACCCCTACTTCTGCCTCCACACCCCCACTACTCCCACTGCTCCTGCCACTACCCCCCCTCCCTTCTACCCACACAACCTCCTCCCCCTCACTTGTTCTCTTCCCCCCACCCCCCGGGGGTCACTTGGTACTGAAGCGAACTGACATCAAATGACGTCATGTATTGACGTCAACACTCACAGGCAACACAATTTGTCTTCAAATCCAGTTATGTTTTGTTATGAACATGTATTGGCTGTTTATATTATCTCTCTCTCTCTCTCTCTCTCTCTCTCTCTCTCTCTCTCTCTCTCTCTCTCTCTCTCTCTCTCTCTCTCTCTCTGCCCACCCATTTGGGCTGGACGGTAGAGCGACGGTCTCGCTTCATGCAGGTCAGCGTTCAATCTCTGACCGTCCAAGTGGTTGGGTACCATTCCTTCCCTCCGTCCCATCCCATATCTTGACCCCTTCCATGTGCTATATAGCCTTAATGGCTTAGCACTTTCCCCCTGATAGTTCCCTCCCTCCTCTCTCTCTCCCTCTCGGCTTAAACACCCACAGGGGGAAAATGGCATCGTTCCCGGTGGAAGTGATGAGCACATCACTTACGAGGGGACTGTAGTGTGTAGTGGTGTGATGAGGGAAGAAGAGGGAGGGAAATAATGGAAAGGGAGATGGAAGAGGCAGAGGACAGGAGCATGTGGGAGAGAGAGAGAGATGTAGACAAGTGTTCTCCCGCGTGTTTCATTCCTGAAGGTCGTTTAATCTCGCTACATTGTCACATTACTTTTATTGTTTATTTACATTTGTGTTTATTTATAGTTAAGGTCTTGACAAGGGAGCCGGTCGGCCGAGCGGACAGCACAATGGACTTGTGATCCTGTGGTCCCGGGTTCGATCCCGGGCGCCGGCGAGAAACAATGGGCAGAGTTTCTTTCATCCTATGCCCCTGTTACATAGCAGTAAAATAGGTACCTGGGTGTTAGTCAGCTGTCACGGGCTGCTTCCTAGGGGTGGAGGCCTGGTCGAGGACCGGGCCGAGGGGACATTAAAGCCCCGAAATCATCTCAAGATAACCTCGAGAGAGGATAGCTGAACAGATGGTTGTCTTGTTGTCTTGAGGGGAGACGGAGGGTTAGAGAGGATGGCAGGGCGCAGGATAACGCAAAAGTATTGAAATGGGAAATAGAGTGAGAGTTGTGAGAGGCGACGGACTGTCCGCCTCGCTGACACGATGTGTGGGTGTTGGCAGCTAGGCCAAGCTTGCTCTCTCTTGTCAGGGAGCTGTGAGTGTGTGTGTGTGTGGAGGGGGGGGGGGGGGGCTCTTCCCATGTGTTCAGTGGTTGTGAGTTGAGGAGTTCGTGGAGCTCCTGGATTGTCTGATCATATGATGGGCGGTGCTTTGCTGCTCTTCTTAGCGCCTTATCGTGCGCCTGATTGTAGTTTGTACATGTAGGTTTTCTTTAAGGTATGTAGTGGCGAGCCGTGAGATAGGTGAGGGGATGGCTGAGTGAGGGGAGGCAGGAGCGAAGGGAATATTTATCTTGGGGATAAAAAAGGAGAAAAGATCCAAATATTTAACCCACAAACTTGCGAGGTCAACAGAGCTGATACCGTCGGAGCTCGTACACTTGCGACCAACAGAAATCAACCGCACTAAATCCTAGATAATATAAAAACCAAAATCCTGGTTATGGAACTTCGTACGACAAAAAGAGACAAGTATTATTGACCCGCTTTACCAACCACCAAAACACGTCTACCTTCCTGTGTCGAACAACTACACAAGGGCCGTGACGAGGATTCGAACCTGCGTCCGAGAGCATCCCAGTCGCTGCCTTAATCGACTGAGCTCGTCACGGCCCTCGTGGATTTATTCATTTGATGCATCACCCTATTGTGATTTGTGTTCCTGTGTCGACATCAGGAAACGACCAGAAAAAAACAGATCAGCTTATTGGGTGATCTGAATATCAAACAGCAGTTTTTTGTCTTAGGATATGTGAGAAACAGCCAGACAGGAGATGCCATACAGAATATGACAAGAGAATTATACTCCATCTAGGCTCAGACCTCCCACCTTACGTCATAGAAGGTCGCTGAGAAACCAGACATAATATTGCCAAACACACACACACCACTTGCTAAACACCCACACTGACACACCAATTGATGGAAGTGACCACCTACCAACAATACAGGCTGTATTAACCAGCTCAATACACAAACACATGCTCACACGCACCACTACAGTATACAACACTCACTGGAAGGAATTCAGAAGCTGCCCACACGAAATACATCTCACGGACGTGAGAGGCAAATAGATATCAAGCACAAACTGAACGAAATATTACACTGATAGACATCATAGAGCGAACACAAGTCTCCAGATCATTACATACCACAACACCCTCCCCCCTCCCCCCCCCCCCCCCCCCACACATCCCAGTAGGGATAGAGCCCAGTAGGCTCAGGAATCTGTACACCAGTTGATTGACAGTTGAGAGGCGGGACCAAAGAGCCAAAGCTCAACCCCCGCAAGCACAATTAGGCGAGTACAATTAGGTGAGTACACACACAACCACTGTTGCACTCACAACATTGCTAGCCAGATATAACAATCTCTTACAACTAATAACACACAACAGATGAGCATGAAACACTACAGAGAGAACTTTATGATGAACCGTATGAGTTAAACAAGATGGAACACAAAAACAGGGTTTGAACTAATACGTCAAATCAAAAAACAGATCACAGGTCACTAGGGAAGCTCTGGAGAGATGCAAAATCTATTTGGCAGCTTCTGGGTGAAGGAGGACCTTGCATCAGCGTCGCCTTAGGGAACAAAGACATAACTATAATAACTGAGGAAGTACTGATAACAGATATTCATAACAAACCATGAAGAATATATCAACTTTGGGTCCAACCCTAAAAGATCAGTTATAAATCTATCTGAAAGCAGAACGGCAACACTACATCCAACACAAACAATAGACCTTAACAACATGTTGTTGAATTCAATGTTGTTAATTGAAACGTTGAAGCATTTACAGGTCGCACTTGCTACAGTAAGCAAGTACCAAGACCTAACCAACTTGATGCTCTCCTACTGACCAGTTGCATGTGCAAAACATTCGAAAGAATGTTGCTTAACTGATTATTACATAGAATACAAGATTACATATCATCTGACCTCCATGGTTTCACACATGGTAAAAGTGTACACAACCAGGGGAGCCGGTCGGCCGAGTTGACAGCACGCTGGACTTGTGATCCTGTGGTCCCGGGTTCGATCCCGGGCGCAGGCGAGAAACAATGGGCAGGGTTTCTTTCACCCTATGCCCCTGTTACCTAGCATTAAAATAGGTACCTGAGTGTTAGTCAGCTGTCACGGGCTGCTTCCTGGGGATGGAGGCCTGGTCGAGGACCGGGCCGCGGGGACACTAAAGCCCCGAAATCATGTATGATAACCTCAAGATAACTATAACCATCTTCACTGCTCACGGTGACAAAAGACACAAATACATAACATTTCTTGATGTGAAAAATGCCATTGATATTGCTAACAGGGGATTGGTCCTGTGGGAACTATCTACAATGGATATGGTTGGTCACTTGTTACAATGGATTCGAGGGTGGAGAACAATCCATTGTAACCCGAGCAGACATCTACATTACATAGTATTTGCAGGAGTTTAACTCTAACATCCACTTGCTTGAACCTCAGCATCTTGCACGTTCTTGAGGTCCTTCTCATTATCTCTGTGTTATCTGTGAAGATCAATAAGAAATCTATTACTTTGGCAGATGGTGTGTGTGTGTGTACTCACCTAGTTGTGCTTGCGGGGGTTGAGCTCTGGCTCTTTGGTTCCGCTTCTGAGCTGTCAATCAACAGGTGTACAGATTCCTGAACCTACTGGGCTCTATCATATCTACACTTGAAACTGTGTATGGACTCAGCCTCCACCAGTGTGTGTGTGTGTGTGTGTGTGTGTGTGTGTGTGTGTGTGTGTGTGTGTGTGTGTGTGTGTGTGTGTGTGTGTGTGTGTGCACGCGCGTGATGTCTTGTGTGCTGGTCTGAGTAAGCAAGCAACGCCTGGCCCAAAGCTTGATGTCTAAGCGGATGTCTAGGTTGCACGATATTTTGCTTAACCAATCAGTTGCAGACGGAAGCTGCTTGCTTCTCACCGCCTGGACTTGCTTGGAAAATTGTGATTGGTTCTCCCCCCCTCCTCCCAAATGCCCCAGACTACCCCCTCTCCCTTTCCCATACAATCACCTCTCCCTCCTTATCCCCCTTCACCCCACTCATCTCCCAATCCATCTTAAAATTCCCGCAAGAATAACATTGTGTCCCTACCATCCACGGCTGTATCAAGTTCCTTAACACAGGACATATCTCAAGACGCAATGTATCATAGTTTATGTGTCGTGAGGCTTGACAAGCGGGCACCCCACACACGTCACTGAGGCTGGTCTACACATCCTCCAGCATACTGCAATTGAGCTTGTTAGGGCTCAACATATTTATGGAAGCTTTGCATGTGTTGATTGTCCTCGTTGAAGCCGGAGTTGGCTGTATTAGGTCAGTTTGTTGAGTTTGTCCTGAGAACGTTCAGAGCAGCACGACTATGGGTTTGATATCGTGTGTTGACCCTCTTTATGTTTCTCACTATTCTCCCCATTAGCGTTATTCACTCATCTCACTATTCTACCCCTTCTCTATATTCCTCTCCTCTATTTCTTTTATTTACACCTCTCTCCTCTTCCTTCTATATCCTTTATTCGTATCTTTCCGACATCTCCGTCTAGGCTTCCACGCATCTACTTCCCGCCCCCCTCTCTCTTTCTCTCTCTCTCTCTCTCTCTCTCTCTCTCTCTCTCTCTCTCTCTCTCTCTCTCTCTCTCTCTCTCTCTCTCTCTCTCTCTCTCTCTCTCTCTCTCTCTCTCACAGATATCAGGCTGTCATAAAGGTCGAAACATTCAACATTTCTTATGCAATTTTAAACACTAATATCGACTGAGACGCTGTTGCATGTTTTGTCTTCAGACACTGGCTTCTTACAACACAGTCTATCTTTAATACAATGTTCCTACAACACAGCCTAGCTTCAATAGAATCTGCCTACAACACAAACTGCCTCCAACAGCCTCCCTCCAAGGCGGCTACATCAATACAGACTCTCACCAAAGCACTTACCATGTTCTACCTTCAACATGTGGTTCATATAGTGTAACAACGCCTCGGCCACGCTGGGACCTCCCCACGAACGCTGCCAGATAACAGACCAATATACTCACCAATCGCCTTGAAGATAGCGACCTGATACGATATCTGAGGTCTCTGTGACCCAAGGAAGTGGCACCTGTAGGAGTGTGTTTTCACCTAGTTGTTTTCACCTAGATGTACTTGCGGGGGTTGAGCTCTGCTCTTTCGGGCCGCCTCTCAACTGTCAATCAACGATCATCTCCCCCCACACACACATATACCCAGGAAGCAGCCCTTAACAGCTGTCTAACTCCCAGGTACCTATTTACTGCTAGGTAACAGGGGCATCTGGGTGAAAGAAACTCTGCCCATTTGTTGTCCGCCATCGCCGAGGATCAAACCCCGGTCCCCAGGATTACGAGTGCTGAGTGCTGTCCACTCAGCCACCAGGCGCCCGTGTGTGTGTGTGTGTGTGTGTGTGTGTGTGTGTGTGTGTGTGTGTGTGTGTGTGTGTGTGTGTGTGTGTGTGTGTGTGTGTGAGTGTATTCACGAGTTTGTGCTTGCAGGATTGAGATTTAGCTCTTGTCCCCTGGCTTTTCAAGCAGCCGGTTGTCTAATGAAATAACAAACGACCTATTTTTGGTTAATATTATACTAGACGAGGTTATATAAATAGGGATTTGTGTCTGTAGCAAAAGCATGTTAGACTATAAATGTCCAAGATGACTAGTAGATGGCTGACTCCTGACCTTCTGAACGTGGTGACCTTATCATGAGAGAGAGAGAGAGAGAGAGAGAGAGACTCTTCACCAGAGAGGCGAGCATAGTAAGATAACAGATGTGAAGTGTCGGTATCATTGACCGGTTACAGTCGTACTGTACCCTATTGTATGGAGTCAGGCCAGTTGCTCCCCGCTGTAATCCACATGCCTGAAGCCCCACTTGGAAAGAACCGATGTTCTGCATCTCATATTTCAATGAAGGAAGGGAAGGAAATGTGTGAGAGAAGTGTTAAGAGAATGTTGAAGGGGGAAAGTGTGTGTGTGGACATTAACCACTGCACTGCGCAGAGCGCCTTAAGACGCTCTGAGAGTTGGGCTTACAGGTCCTCCCTCGGGGATTAAAGCAGGCTACAAGTTCTACCTCCGGGATCCTAAGAGCCTACAAGTTCTACTTTGGGGATCTAAGATGTACAAGGCTCCTTCTTCGGTGGTTGAGGAAGCCTGTGAGGTGGCGACCTGGAGACAGCAACCATACTGTTGCAAACTTGCAACGGTCAACAGCAAAGTGGTAGACGCAACAGTTTACCACCAAGGTGGTAGAGACAGCCGGAAGACACCACCTCCAGGAGCCATGGTGGAGGAAGAGTGGTGATGCTGGTGGTGGTCTTGGCAGTGGAGGCTTTCAAGGTCGAATATATAGACCGAGAGTCATTCGTCCCCTGGCAGAGTAGGAAGGGGTGTGGGGGGTGCTCTTCACCCCCCACACCCCCTCCTCCCCTCCCTTGCTCCCTCCCCCATCGTATATTAGGGGGGGATGGGGAAGGAGTTGAGACAATGAGCCTTGGTGCCACCGGGTGCCAACCGGTGCCAACCTCCCGGTCCTGTTTGATCTGCTGAAGCCGAAACGTCTCAGTCAATTCGAACACCAACAAGTAAGCATGATTACTACACAGCAATAATTCAACTACCATCTCCATGGTAACTTGGAACAGTTTCAGTAGGCCACCTGTTGCCTAGCTGAGCCTCTGCGACTCACAGCACGCTTCCCTCTGCCTCTAGTGAGCTGGGGCCAGATTCACGAAGCAGTTACCCAAGCACTTACGAACCTGTCCATCTTTCCTCAATCTTTAACGGCTTTGTTTACTATTATTAAAGAGTAATGAGCTCCGAAGCACCAGGAGGCTGTTTATAACAATAACAACAGTTGATTGGGAAGTTTTTCATGCTTGTAAACTGTTTCATAAATGTAACCAAAGCCGTCAAAGATTGAGGAAAGATGTACACGTTCGTAAGTGCTTGCGTAACTGCTTCGTGCATCTGGGCCTTGTTTTTCTAAAAGTGCTTCCTTGAAAGGCACGAATCGCTCCCAAAACGAAATATTCCGAGTTACTCTCCCCATTATCTTCCATCCTGGTCTTCGGAAGCGCACAAGCGGTTCGACCGGCGTCAACTCAACAAGAAGGTCGAACTAATTGATAATTTTCAAAAGTAATATTTGGTTACACAGGAGAACTCTTACAGCAAGAGCTGAAGGGAGGTAGAGAACCATATGTGGGAGGTAGAGAGCAATATGTGGGAGGTAGAGAGCAATATGTGGGAGGTAGAGAGCAATATGTGGGAGGTAGAGAGCCATATGTGGGAGGTAGAGAGCCATATGTGGGAGGTAGAGAGCAATATGTGGGAGGTAGAGAGCAATATGTGGGAGGTAGAGAGCAATATGTGGGAGGTAGAGAGCAATATGTGGGAGGTAGAGAGCAATATGTGGGAGGTAGAGAGCAATATGTGGGAGGTAGAGAGCCATATGTGGGAGGTAGAGAGCCATATGTGGGAGGTAGAGAGCCATATGTGGGAGGTAGAGAGCCATATGTGGGAGGTAGAGAACCATATGTGGGAGGTAGAGAGCCATATGTGGGAGGTAGAGAGCCATATGTGGGAGGTAGAGAGAGAGAGAGAGAGAGAGAGAGAGAGAGAGAGAGAGAGAGAGAGAGAGAGAGAGAGAGAGAGAGAGAGAGAGAGAGAGAGAGAGAGAGAGAGAGAGAGAGAACGCATCAATTTATAATCAGGTAATGAGCCAGTTCCCCCACCTCCTCTTCCTCCCCAGGGCATAACCAACTGCCATGAATTGCCAATTCCCCCACTGACAGTCACTTACATCTTCCTTTCACCGTAATGACATCAACCAGGAGCCCGGGGAGAGGGGGGGTGATGTGTGTGATAAGGACCTACACACACACACACACACACACACACACACACACACACACACACACACACACACACACACACAGGTGGAATGCATTAGGCAGCAATGTGGTGGAGGCTGACTCCATACACAGTTTTAAATGTAGATATGGTAGAGGCCAGTAGGCTCAGGAACCTGTACACCAGTTGATTGACAGTTGAGAGGCGGGCCCAAAGAGCCAGAGCTCAACCCCCCGCAAACACAACTAGGTGAGTACAACTATTTTAGAACAGGGCGCCGATTTCTGTCTGACAAAATACGTTGACAACAAACCTTTCAACAGTCATGTTTCTTACATATTGTAAAACATCACGTACTGATCTCAGGAAAATTAATCTAAAATCTCTACTCATTATACTTTCCCAACAGCAGAAAAATAATTTAGCGGGTAAAACATGTTCCTTTCACAGTGGGTTCGACTTGGGTTCTCCGCCCATCCCCCCCTCCCGCAACCCGTTCTCGCAAATTTAATAAGTCAATATTGACTTATTAGTTGCGTGCATAGGTGACATACTAAACATAATAGTTTCCCTTGAAAAGCTTCATAGAAAGCACCGACCTTACTTAACCTACTTAGTATGTTAAAATAAGCATCTTATAGCTTCGTAATTACAATTGTTACTTAACCTATTATAGGTATAGGTTAGGTAATAATTGTAATTACGAAGCAATAAGAAGCTTATCTTAACATACTAAGTAGGTTAGGTAAGGTCGGTGTTTTCTATGAAGCTTTTCAAGGGAAACTATTATGTTAAGTATGTCACCTATGCACATATTTAATAAGTCAATATTGACTTATTAAATTTGCGAGAACGGGTTGCCTCCCGGGCCTCCCCACCATCCCCAGGACCCTCCATCAAACACTCTAGGGAGACTGCACTCACAATTTCACACCCAGTTAGCATTTTAATAATATTAGATGTTATGAGAGAGAGAGAGAGAGAGAGAGAGAGAGAGAGAGAGAGAGAGATGCAGAAACAGAGACAAATAAACAGAGAGAGCGAGAGACAGATATTTTGAATTTGTAGACTAATGCTAAAGAAGGTAGAACATTTCTCATTCACGGACTTCATGAAGGAGGGTCACTATAGCACCCTCTTCCCTCTCTCTCATTCCCTCTCTTCAAACATCCCCTCTACCCCCTATTCTCCATCCTTTCCTTCCCATCCCTGTCTCTATCACAGTGTCTGCCTCTGATTCTCTGTTGTTGTCGTCTGTGTCTCATTCTCTTCCTGTTTATCTCTATCTCTTTGTTGACTATATATGTCTCTGTATTTGTCTCTCACTCATAAAAATAATATAATTGTTCCCCATTGGTGTGTGGGTGGCCCACTGGTGGCATAAGCCTAGAGGTTTGAAATATTAAAAAAATATATATAATATTTTCCACTTAGCTTTGAGAAAAGAGCTTCAGAAAGCTTTTTAAGCTGTAGTTGTACTCACCTATTTGTGCTTGCGGGGGTTGAGCTCTGGCTCTTTGGTCCCGAGGTTGTGGTGATGGAGCAGTGTGGAAGATAGGGTCCGGAAGTCACCATCATGATAGGCCGACTATGATTGGTGGAGGAGGAGGGTCCCGAATTATATCAAATGATCTCTGATTTGCGGACGATGGAGCTTGAATTATATGAAACGAATTCTGATTGGCTAGTCTCCTTTGGATAAGTAGGTAGTGATTGGTGATTGACGGCGCTCACATTATGACAAGTGGAATGTTTAGTGATGAGGGGAAGAGGACTACAGGTGGTCAACTTTAACGACTCATCAACCCAGCTTGACACTCATCATGAACACTTTTAGCGCCTGAGAAGTATTTGTATACCAGATACTCAACTCATCCACCAATGACAGGCCGGAATTCCTATTTTAAACAATTACTCACCAACCGCGTAAAGAATCCACCAATCACAAGTTGACACGTCTTACCGCCTTTCACTCAACATCATCAATACAGATTCAACACGTGTACACAAGTGTCGCATCAGCACTTTAAGTTGCAACTCAGCAGTCAGAGAATGTCGTAATCATTTCGCAAGGCTTCACTATAAATACCGCAGCGAACCTTCGGATTACGAGGGCCTCGTTAAGACGGTACCCTTGATCTTAGAACCCAGTGTTCTGGGTGTAACGATTGGTCAGGGGTGCTGGTGGCAGAGGTGATGGTGGCAGGGATGGTGGTGGCAGGGATGGTGGTGATAGAGGTGGTGGCAGGAGACTCTTGGTTGCTGGAAGAGTATAGGCAGAAGTAGTGATCAACTCATCACGTAAGACGAGGGTCAGATTTCGAATGATTTTACATGGTGCGTCTATCATAGAGAACTCCTCTTTACAAGAGTGAAAGACCTGGAAGGTGCGACTGACATGCCTTGTTGAAGGGTTCGCACCCACCTCACAACCCGAGTGGATTTTCTCATTGATATATATCACATTACTGTGATTTCTGTGTTAATAATATTGATAATAACACCACATTTGTCCTTACTACTGCTGCTGGCTGACACTTGGCGCCTCTTGGTCTGCCACAATGCATAAATGTTCACAGCAAATGACTGAACTACAGCAGAACTTCAGGCGTGTATCAGTAAGTTAATAACGAGGCTGAGAGTTGTTAATGTTCATTGCAGAAAAAAGGTGTTCACAGACATATGCGTTTCCAAACATGAACATAATCCCAAATATACCAACATCAAGACTCTAAAACCTTGACTCTCCAAACACAATAACACTAACTTCTTTCAGGCTGAACAAATTGGCCTAACTCATTAACACCGCTAGTGGACGGGATTCGAAAAATACGAAATCTTTCTCTTAAGTATTTCAAGTCGGCAATTTTTTGTTTTGTCGAGACAGTTCTTAATTTAGAAATCAAATTTCAGGTCCTTCCTGTGTGGGAGTCCGGATGAAACTCAGGAATGTTTTGCAAGAATTTCTAGTTTGGGAAATGTGAAAACTTTCACAGATCGGAACCTTTAATAAGCTCCGTCTTTGTGTTGCTGGTAAGAAGGGCAGCGTCCCTGCATCTTTGTGTTGAGGTAATATAAGTGATTTGTGTTTCCACCACGAGAGCTAAATCTCCACCTCCCCATTCATTATCTTTCAGTTCGTGGATGTCCTTACCTTTCTGTTCAACACAACTATGTATTTAGACCACAAAGTTCATTAAAGCGCTTCCGTTGTTAAGACTTCTAACTTCACTGTCTCTATGACGCCATTCTTTACACTATCCATATCAATGTATCATTGTGCAACACTTCGCTATGAATAATGTAATGGAAATCGCAACATTCATGGTTGGCGTTCGAAGCTAGGTTTTTTTCCTTTTAATAGGAACTTTAAGTTTGCTATCCATTTTTTTTTTCTTTTAACCGGCGCTTCTACTGATCTCAAAAGATGTTGTCCCCTTATCGTTGGTATTCCTTGGATTGCTTGGGATGGACGGTAGAGCGACGGTCTGGCTTCACGCAGGTCGGCGTTCAATCCCCGACCATCCAGGTGGTTGGGCACTATCCCTTCCCTCCCCTCCCCCGATCCAAGCCATATCCTTATCCTGACCCCTTCTCAGTGCTATATAGTCGTAATGGCTTGTCGCTTTTCACTTTGAATTATTGCAAATCGTCGTGTGGTTTATTTAGAACCATATAACTGCGGGCTCGCCATAGCCCACCACCACCAGTGGTGGTGGGCTATGGTAGTGGTGGTAGTGGTAGTGCTGGTGGTGCACCTACACCACTACACCTTTGGATATGTGGTGCCGCCCAGTCCTCATCCGCAGCCACGAGCTCTGTTGTCTCAAAGTGGCACTGACACCTCCCCACACACCGGACCTGGCACTCTCAGGCGATGCCAAGAGCTTTTGTGTAGGGGGTGAGGAGAACGAGGCTCTGTGTTCCCGGGCGCGGTACCCCCACTCACATACTTGTGTAGGGAACGCACCAACTTTTCGTCAACTGATGTGTTGATATAGTATTCATATTGTGATGATATACTCTTCATATATCAACACGTCATCTGAGTTTGCCTCTACATTATCTTCATTAGTTTTCTTTCTTTTTTTTCTGCCCACTGCAAACCTTACAGTAGAAGCGGTTGGTTACAACTTTCTGAATGTTTTAAGAGTTCGGGTTCAATGTTCGGTTTCGGTTTCAGTCTACTAAGGCGCGTCTGGGATCATCCCGGACGTAGGTTCGAACCCTCATCACGGCCCTTGCGGATTTGTTTACCATTTGTTTTGGCTCCCTTGTAAACAACAATAATATTCATTCTGTCAACGACCTTGAGTATACGCTGTTGGCGCCTCCGGACTGTGTCTGAGTTTGTCTAGTGAAGTCGAATGTAGTTCTTTCCTCTAATCTTTCCACTAATTCCCACATTTTCACCTGCCAGTTTTTCCCCTTCATTATTAAACTGGGTAGCCGTACTTAGCAATTTTACACTCTATGGATCTTCGAAATTGTTGACCAGACCACACACTAGAAGGTGAAGGGACGACGACGTTTCGGTCCGTCCTGGACCATTCACAATCGACTTGAGAATGGTCCAGGACGGACCGAAACGTCGTCGTCCCTTCACCTTCTAGTGTGTGGTCTGGTCAACATAATTTAGCCACGTTATTGTGACTCTTCGAAATTCCCAGTAAAACTTTACACAAGTTGATGTACATGTCTGTTCCAAACTTGTGCTTTGAAATTCCTATGGCCTGAGACTTCAACAATCTTCCTCCACTCACGGCTTATTTATACCCATTCCAAAATTCCTTGCATATTTTGCATTCTCCTCCCTAGATAAAACCTTGTCTCCCTGAGACAACTAGTTGGCCAGGTTAGTTACTGAGTTTGCTTTACAAGGATCTGTTTTTACTGCTTCCATGTGCACTCTGAAACGTTTATTAAACAGTAATTTAGAAAGACCTTTACTAGTGGTGGCGTCCTGTCCTACTTCCCCCATCCCTCTTAGTATATTTTTGTCTCCAGCTCCCTCTTTTTTCTTCCCTTTCCACTTCCTTCTAAACCTTTCCTTCTCTCCTAACAATTATTCATTTCCTTCTCCCTCCTTCCCTCCTCTCTCTCTCTCTCTCCCTCCCACACACACCCTCTCATCCTCCTCTTGACCCACATCACCGCAGACAACACTTCGTAGATGACACAGTCAAGTTGGCCTTACTTCCCGCAGTCTACAGTCAAGTTGGCCTTACTTCCCGCAGTCTACAGTCACACTCAACACACTCAGCTGTCAGTATTGTTGTCAGTATTGCCTGTACTGTTGTCAGTATTGCCTGTACTGTTGTCAGTATTGCCTGTACTGTTGTCAGTATTGTTGTCAGTATTATTCAGTATTGTTGTCAGTTACTGTATTATCCTCTCAATGTTGATGGTGTTCAAGGCCTCCTGGTTCTTGGTAAGGGCGGCACTGAAGCACATGTTCCTGAAGAATAAGGTGAGTGGATGACTCATGGAATGTTGACCAGACCACACACTAGAAAGAGAAGGGAAGACGACGTTTCGGTCCGTCCTGGACCATTCAAGTCGATTGTGGCTTTGAAATCACAATCGACTTGAGAATGGTCCAGGACGGACCGAAACGTCGTCGTCCCTTCACTTTCTAGTGTGTGGTCTGGTCAACATCAGCCACGTTATTGTGACTCATCGCCTGCTCATGGAATGGGTGGCTTGAGTGGTTAGCATGGAATAGGGTTCTGGGAATGGTGTGAGGCTTGCGGAGATAGTTGAGAAAAGAGCTCCAGGAATGTGGAAACCTCGAATGGGTTTACAGGAATGAGGTACTTGGATGGGCTTGACTGGAATAGGGAGCCGGGAATGGGAGTCTCCTAATACTAAGCTTCTCACCTAATATTCCTCTTTCCCGAACTCGATTGTTACCTCCTTGTCACGCGATGCAAACACATTAACTCTGCCCCTCTCACTATCTTCTTTGCTCACCTGTCTCCCCTCCCCTCCTCCCCGTCTGAGCCCGTCATGCCGCGCGCCTCCTTCCCATCTCCCCCCCCCCCCGTCCATGTTGGCCTCCCCCCCCCCACACACACCAGCGCGAGAGTAAGCACCCCCGCGCCTGCGTGCGTGAGCCCCAGCACGTCAAGGCGTGACCTCACCGACAACCGCTGTGGTGTGGCCCACTGAACATCTTCCAGGAGTCGCCGCAGCGCTCCGGAATCACAGAATATTTCAGCCAAGGATTAGATTAAGTTCCTCAGATTAAGAGGTTCCTTCCGGGACTCTTAAGCTTGTTATAGTCAACCAGCTGAATTATCTATTTCCTATAAATTAATATTGGTATATATTAAATTTTGATGAATTGTAAAGCGTATATTAGGTTAGATTAGGTGTTTAGATTCTGTTGGCAATTATTTGTATATGTAGTTAGATGGTAAAGCCTTGACAGAACTGCTTGCTGTTCGAATAACAGTGTACACATTGGGTGTTCGATTAGTGGTCGTCAGCGAAGCACTGTTCGAGAAAGGTTCGAACGTCATCAGGACGGGAAGGAAAGAGGTTTAGAGGTTACTCAAATAAAGCCTCTGTGAGGAGAATATAGAAATCGAACACTATGAAGAGAGCTTAAGTGCACATTACACACGAGAGGAAAGTGGAGCGGTCTGTACACGGACATTCTCAAGAATAAGAACAACGCGCCCACAAACAACACAACACGAAGGAACACTTGTGGGTACAGCGGCTGTACACACAAATAAAGCAAGTTTCGTGCTTGCAATAATTTCAATACAAAAAGTATTTGTAGATATAAAGGGTAAAGCAAGACTAAATGCGAGGTAATCTAACATATAAGATGGTGATGAGATATAACAATGATATACAACAATCAGATGAGTCTTAATGATAACAGCCATAGACAACTACATTACAGAACCCGTTGCTTCAGCAGTTATACAGAAAAAATGTTCGACTGGACAATACCAGGCCTGGCGTTCCCTCGTTACAACACAACCAGCAACGCCAGACGCAGCTTCGCGCCAGTCCACCTGGGCCATAGTTAAAGCCCGATATGCAGTTTCGAAGCAACCTAACTCTTCCACTTCAAAAACTGCGCCAGATAAATCGCCCCATGTAAAGCCACTGGCCGAGTCCTTCAAGAGGTCAACGGGTTACCTCAATTGAGGTCAGTGAGCCTTCAAAAAGAAAATGAGGAGCACGAGCTCAGCTTCTCTGCCGAAAGGTTACCAGCGGACGAAGCCGCCATCTTGCTCAATCTCCATGATGGTGTCGGAGAAAATCATGTCGGGAGGGAACAAGTAATGCGGGTCGACATATTACCTCTCGTGGCGTATTACAATATCACTCTTATATATGCCATCTGTAACGAGGCGGGAGATCCGATGAGCGCATGATGTGCTGGGCTGTGTGCGCTCCCGGGGCACATGTTTAGCAAGATGCGACACTCCTTGTGTAATGTGCCATGGAATATGTGATGAGGGTTGCCACCCACTTCCAGCCATGGTTATTAATGCTGACAGTACACTCGCTGGTACACTGTACCCGCTGGAGGGTACAGTGTACCCGCTGGAGGGTACAGTGTACACGCTGGAGGGTACAGTGTACCCGCTGGAGGGTACAGTGTACCCGCTGGAGGGTACAGTGTACCCGCTGGAGGGTACAGTGTACACACAGAACAGTGTTGCCTCACACACACACATTCCAACGCTGGCGTCAGTGGCGTCCACTGACTCATTAATGATCTACATTTCATAGATATTCCAGAAATGTACAACATAAACTTGCAGTGAAGAGAGAACTTGACAAACACCTCCAAAGGATATCTGATCAACCAGGTTGTGACTCATTCGTCAGGCTGCGAGCAGCCGCGTCCAACAGCCTGGTTGACCAGTCCAGCAACCAGGAGGCCTGGTCGAGGACCGGGCCGTGGGGACGCTAAGCCCCGGAAGCACCTCAAGGTAAGGTGAACATTTGCATTGTTATGACGGAGCGGCTGTAACAACCTGTTGGCCAATTGGATGCCAGGGTGGTTCAGTACTAACAACCACAAGGCAGCGAGGAGCACCAACCCTTGATAATCATCCAGAGAAAACCTGTATGCTAGAAATGTTAAAATATAAAGTCACCTGAACTATGTGAACTTGGTGAAAGTCTGGACCAATATGCCAAGTTCTCGTAACTTGGACGACTCAGCTGGTGGTCAACTCAAGTTGGCAGTGAGCTATGATATCAGACCAGCCTGTTCTTGCTGTACATGTTGATGACGTCACGGCGTAATGAATTGTGTAAAACAGCAATATTACAATCTTGATGGCAGCTATCGCCGGGACATGCAGAAATGTAAAATATTTTTTGTTTACTTTCAGCTCAGTATAATTCTAGTCCTGATGTACACAGTTGATAGAATTACTTATATTGTAATAATAAGATATTCTCGTTAGTTTTAATAGGCTGACGTAATGTAAAAGCGGTTTCTTTATAAAATTCGTATCTCATTTGTTCTCTGAACTTACAGTGTCCATGGGAAAACCGTTTGACCACTTTCCTCTTCTTATGCAGACCAAACTAGACCGTATTTGTGAACCAGCATGTTCAAACAACTGAATTAAACAGTTAACCAAGATAAAGTTCCAGAGTAAAATGACAGTCTGGGGGGTAGAAATAGCCTAAGCTACTCTATCCCTTTGAGATGTATTTCTTTCTTGTCTCAATAAAGGCTAGGCTGTGATGAACGAGCCGGGAGCCTAGCCTCCCTGCCCATACACGCCAAGTATAAATGCAGCATTTTTCCCTTGTAAATTGATGTCAATATGATCTTTATATTGTATATTATTTAATAAAGAAGAAGAAACGAAAGGTTTACCAGCGACAGCGGACTTGTATCCAAGCACTTCGCCATTTTCCTTCGACATCTGACCTTCCTTTGTGTTTGCTAGAGTCAAAGTCACTTAGAGCTACTCTCTTGGTCTCCTGACAACACGTTGTTATATATTTGCAAGAGCAATAAGCTCATGTGTGATACTACTTAAGAGAGATGACTTCGTGCTAAAAGCAACTAACGGTTTTGTTCATGATGTTCATATTAAGACGCAATGATAATCACGCACTTTAACTTGCCTTTGCATTAAATCTGTAAAAAAGCTTATCAGATTGTAACTTGCTTAGCTAAACGAATTTGGGGTTCAGTTCCTCAGGGATGGGTATTGGGAACACTACCGCCCACGGGATGGGTATTGGGTCCACTACCGCCCACGGGATGGGTATTGGGTCCACTACCGCCCACGGGATGGGTATGGGGGTCCACCACCGTCCACAGGATGTGTATTGGGTCCACTATCGTCCACAGGATGGGTATTGGGTCCACTACCGCCCACGGGATGGATATTGGGTCCACTATCGTCCACAGGATGTGTATTGGGTCCACTATCGTCCACAGGATGGGTATTGGGTCCACTACCGTCCACGGGATGGGTATTGGGTCCACTATCGTCCACAGGATGGGTATTGGGTCCACTATCGTCCACAGGATGGGTATTGGGTCCACTATCGTCCACGGGATGGGTATTGGGTCCACTACCACCCACAACAAGGCCACGAGGTGTACAATAAATTTACAAAATCAAATCTTTACTGTCTTTCCTAAATGATTTAATGTGATTAAAGACCTTAACTTCATGCCCATGACTTCTACCCTCTTCTGTCATGACCTCACTTGTCATGTATATAACTGGCTTACCATACTAGTCATGATATCTGTGTTTTTTTTACTAATTAGATTTTTAATTTATTATGTATTCTCTGGGTTGGAACGTTCACCTATTTTCACTTTCACCTAATGCCTTTGTTCACCCGGGAGTTAGGTAACTGTTGTGGGTTGCATCCTGATAAAGGTCGGTAGTTCTGCCTTAGCAGGTAGGGATAGAAAGGTCGATATAAGCATGTATACATCCACAGGCGGCCTGTCCCCCGACAAAACGAATTATGATTATTTATTTCCCCTATACACCCTACACACGACACCCAGTACCAGGACCTCGGCCACACAGCCTGGAGGAACACATCTCAGGAACACAGAGACTGAGGTACTGCGCACTTCAGCGCCCTGGAGACATTCTCGGGCCGCAGGTTAGACTGTCATGTCCTAAGTCCTGTCCTCCCCGCGCATGACAATTCATGAGTTGGGCAAGACTAGGTTACCAGGGGTGTTTGTGGGGAGGCTGGGAGCACCAGGGGTGTTTGTGGGGAGGCTGGGAGCACCAGGGGTGTTTGTGGAGGGGCTGGGAGCACCAGGGGTGTTTGTGGAGGGGCTGGGAGCACCAGGGGTGTTTGTGGGGAGGCTGGGAGCACCAGGGGTGTTTGTGGGGAGGCTGGGAGCACCAGGGGTGTTTGTGGGGAGGCTGGGAGCACCAGCTTGCACCTCGCGTAGACCCATTGAATGGAATGTTACCAAAATGGGTCATGAGAAACAAATATTAACATCCGATGAGAACGTTTGAAGAGTCACGTCAGCGCCTCACATCTCTCTCTCTCACTTTCACCTCATCACAGCTCTCATTTATCACGTTATCGGGCCTTATCTGACACCAATTTCGGACTGGCGACCGGGAACAATGGTTTGACACTCGGTTGGAACTGGGAAATATATTGATCGATTTAATAATCAATGGGGTTTGGGGGTTATGGGGGTATTGGGGGTTTGGTTGGTGTGGGAGGGGAGGGGGGGAGTGGAGGGGGGAGAGGAAGGGGTTGGGGTAGGGGGGAGTGGAAGGGGTGGGGGAAGGGGGGGGTTGTGGGGGGGAAGTTGGGTGCGGGAAGGGAGAGTTATTAAGACGTATATAACCTTAACACAAAACGTACAAGCTTTATCTGTGTTATACTGGTGTATTCACCTAGTTGTGCTTGCGGGGGTTGAGCTCTGGCTCTTTGGTCCCGCCTCTCAACATGTCAGTCAACTGGTGTTCAGATTCTGGAGCCTATTGGGCTCTATCAAATGTTCATTTGAAATTGTGTATGGAGTCTGCCTCCATCACATCACTGTATTTCATTTGCATTCCGGTTCATTGTAATGCATTCCATTTATTTCTGTGGTTCATTTGGGTACTAAGTTTCCACCTGTGTCCCCTTGTTCGTGTCCACCCTGTCAATTCCCTTGAGAATTTTGTAGGTGGTTATCATGTCTCCCCTTACTCTTCTGTCTTCCAGGGACGTGAGGTTTAGCTCCCGTAGCCTTCCCTCGTAGCTCATACCTCTCAGTTCTAGGACAGAGGTTCATACCTTTGAATCTTCTCTTAACTTCGTTTGGTGTTTAACTAGGTAAGGACTCCAGTCTGGAGCTGCATACTACAACATTGGTCTGACATAAGTGGTATACAAGGTCTGTGTGACTGTAATTTTTAATACTGGTTTTGTTTTTTCTTCATGTTTCTTCAGATTATTTTTTACTCTCACCAATAGAACAAAATATGGACTTTTGATGTGCTAAACTGCACATTTTGTACATGAACCGTATACTGTTCTTATGTGTGTAGAGAGAGAGAGAGAGAGAGAGAGAGAGAGAGAGAGAGAGAGACAGAGACAGAGAGAGAGAGAGAGAGAGAGAGAGAGAGAGAGAGAGAGAGAGACAGACAGAGAGAGAGAGAGAGAGAGAGAGAGAGACAGAGAGAGAGAGAGAGAGAGACAGACAGACAGAGAGAGAAAGAGAGAGAGAGAGAGAGACAGACAGACAGAGAGAGAGAGAGAGAGAGACGCTTGAAAACAATTGGTCTATACCGAAAACCAATTATCACACGAGTTTCGGTATTGAAACAAGCAATTCGACCAGTTTACCACAGTACACGACGCCTCATCCAATCATTCCCCTCGTATCACAGTCTCTCATTAAGTAAATATAATTCTAAATTGTAATCAATATGTAAAAGGAAACTGGCTCATTCATACGGCCACTGACCTCATAGTTATCATTTGTGGTGCAAGAGTCGAAGATAGGAAAAAGAAGTCAGAGTCGTGACCTTTTCTGACCGCTCTCATTCTGCCTGTCGTTGTCGGGTCCGGTTTTACCGGCCCTCGACCGGTCACATATTGGCTATTTTAGGGTGAGGATGGACTGGGATAGTTGAGGATGGGGGATGAGCGAGACTGTTACTCGCTAAGTTACGCTACTTCTCGTTAAGTAAGGAAAGGCGAGGCTGCTCCCCTCAATAACACACAAGAAACCTTGAAATAGTACAGAGATTTGCAAAGTGATTGATTGATTGATGAAGATTAAGCCAGTCAAGAGGTGGCACGGGCATGAATACCCCGTAAATCTCAAAGTGAGGCGGGATGGGATATGAATACTTTGAGCTATAACTAACGTCGGAACACAAACAAAAACGAGGAGAGAGAGAGCGAGGGAAGACATGATACATATAGATTACTCAGAGTGACTGACACAGTGAACAAGAGGAAGTGATCACAATGAATACCAACCGATCAAGTTGGTATTCCAGATGGGCTCAGATGGAAGGTTGACAATCAGATGTGTCATAGAGATGTTAGAATGGGGAAAATGGCATGAACTAAAGAAGCAGGTTGAAAAGCCAACTCCATTAAAATGGACAATAAGCGGCTAGAAAAGTAGGGTCGAAGAGCTGAAGCTTGATCCTGCAGGCAAAAATAAGTGAGTATACACACATACAGAGTAGATGAAGAGCCGTAGATACAAGGAGAATAAGTGTGAAGAACCTGACACAGTACCAACAATGAATATTTCCACAGTTGATATTTAATAGCACCTCAGAAGAGAGGGAAGCTGCCCAACAGTTGAAAGACCGCTAATATAGTACCACCTTTATGAGAAGAGAGGCGTGAGGTAGTGAATTATAGACTGATGCCACTGACACGCAAGTCCTGCAAATTACTAGATATACAAAGAAGAAAACATATAGTGGAAAATCTGGATAGAATTAGGACTATAAACCAATCATCAAAACCGCTTTAGTCTGGAGAGATTTTGCCTGACCAGAGTGTTGAAGTTCTATAACAACTTGGTGACCGTCAGGCAGAACACAGGAGACGGGTAGACTGAATATTTCTAGACTACCAGAAAGCCTTTGGCACACTACAAACGAGATTAGTATAAGAACTGTAGAAGACAGTGGGAGTTACCAAGGGAAACATCTCCTGTCCACGAGGCTCACCATAGCCCGTGCTTCTTGCCCAGCTCCTGTGCCAGGTAAGTTACGGGCTCACCATAGCCCGTGCTACTTGCCCCGCTCCTGTGCCAGGTAAGTTACGGGCTCACCATAGCCCGTGCTACTTGGAACTTGTTCTGAGTAGCTTAATCTATAACAACAACAACAACAGTGGGAGTTACCAAGGGAGCCCTTAACTGGGAGAGAGAGCACAGCCTACTTAACAAAGAGGCGGAGTCGCCATGAGAAGGGAGAATATTTATGCAGGGTAACAAGGCGTGTCCCCAAAGATCATTAATGTTTGCAGACGACGCAGCATTAATGAGAATAATGGGGACAGACGGAGACAGCAGTATAGTCCACGAGGATCTAGTTAGGCTCCAGGACATCTTCGACTATAGGCAATGAAAAGTTGAGGAAACTGGTCATAACAACACTAGAGAGAACAGAGAAGAAGATAGGGGAGATAAAAATGAAAATATTAAATAGTTGGTGGAATTGACAGAGCGAAAAAATAATTAACCAAGGGAGCATAGACGGAAGGTAGACAGGAGACCCGTAAGAATGTGAGGAAATAGTCCTTTAGCATAAAAGTAGCTGGACAAGGGAGTAGATGAAGCAGTAATAGAAGCTAACCCCGCTCCTGTGCCAGGTAAGTCCACTACGGGCTCACCATAGCCCGTGCTACTTTGGAACTTTTGTTCTAAGTAGCTGAATCTAAAACAACAACAACATCGCATTTGAATAGTCAGTCTATGTGATTGCTCTCGCGGGGGAGGACAATGCTTGATAGTATTAATTTCCATATACAGTTGTGTGAGTAGATATGACAGGAGATGGTTAGGAGCAATTACACCTGACGACCGCCGCTTTAAAAGGAGAACCAAGAACTGAAACTGTATTACGAAACCATAAATGAATATTTTGTGTTAACACATAAGTTAGTGCACAGGCATGTAGACGCACATATGAACGTATATACACAAAACACACACGCACTCACATACAAACATAAATACATTTATACATACACATTGATAGAGCCCAATAGGCTCAGGAACCAGTACACCAGTTGATTGACAGTTGAGATACGGGACCAAAGAACCCAAGCTCAAACCCCGCAAGCATAACTAGGTGAATACGCACACACACATACGTACGTGCGTATATGTGCGTAAACACGTACATAACATACCCTTAAACAGATATGATTCAAATGGAGTGGGCCCAGAGCCATTTCACCATTAAGCAGCCTAATGCCGAAATGGCGAAGCTAAGGAGCGAAAGCTGAGCCCGGGGACACAGTAAGGCGAGTGAACATACACCTGCGCACTCCCCCAGACACTTGGAGGGTCGGGCGTCAACATGAGTGGCCTCACGTACACAAAACCCTCACCACCACGCTGTCGGAAATCGGTAAAAACCTGAACCCAGGATGAGGTTAGGATAGCGGAGCTCTGCGTCTAACATTCTACCTCACGGAGCACTTCAAAAATACACCTTTTCGTGTGATTTTCTTGATTTACCTTAACATGATAGAATTATTCACCCCAAGGGTATTGTAAACATTCTTTCTGTTTATCTTTGTTCATATTATTCATCAGTTACGCTTATTCATGGTATTAAGTCTGAGTCAGCGGCGAACATGCGTGGATAAAAACAAAGCCGCCCGTATGGCAACACCGAGTTCGTGCTAGTCATATATTTAGATTTAAAATTAATTGGACAAAAATAATATAATGCATAGGGTACGAGGGTGGTAAATGTGAGCAATTAGTCCAGCGTCTAACAGCCTTCCTGTCCAAGACAATACTATACCAATATACTCAAAGAATATATATATATATATATATATATATATATATATATATATATATATATATATATATATATATATATATATATATGTATATATATATATGTATATATATATATATATATATATATATATATATATATATATATATATATATATATATATGCGAACAAGCCTGAATGGTCCCCAGGACATATGCAACTGTATGTCCTGGGGACCATTCAGGCTTGTTCGCATTTGTGTTCCTCACGTGTTGCCCCAAAGAATGAGGTGATTTGGTAAAATGCTATGCCCAAGATAACTATCCGAGTGCCGGCGGTGGGGTGGTTCAAATAGCCTCGGCTATCACCTCATTATGTCCGGTCGTGATGGTCAAGTGGATTAAGGCGTCTTGTACATACCAGATGCGTTGCTTCTGGGAGTATGGGTTCGAGTCACTTCTGGGGTGTGAGTTTTCAGTTATATATATATATATATATAAAGGCCCAAACCAGACGTCAAGGGCTACATTTACCCCATGACTGTAAGTGGTCTTGCCAAGAGCACTGATACAGCGGTACACACACACACACACACACACACACACACAGCTGGAAAAAGTTCAGAGGTATGCCACTAGACTAGTCCCAGAACTAAGAGGCATGAGTTACGAGGAAAGGCTGCGTGAAATGCACCTTACTACACTGGAAGACAGAAGAGTAAGGGGAGACATGATCACTACCTACAAAATTTTCAGGGAATAGACAGGGGTAGATAAAGATAAACTGTTTAACACGGGTGGTACGCGAACTAGGGGACACAGGCGGAAACTGAGTACCCAAATGAGCCACAGGGACGATAGAAAGAACTTTTTTCAGTGTCAGAGTAGTTAATAGATGGAATGCACTAGGAAGTGATATAGTGGAGGCTGACTCCATACACAGTCTTAAATGTAGATATGATAGAGCCCAGTAGGCTCAGGAATCTGTACACCAGTTGATTGACAGTTGTGCTTGGTTGACAAGCACCACTAGGTGAGTATAGCTAGGTGAGTACACACACAGAAAACGAGACACAGTTCTCACATTGACTGCCTCTGTCTCTATTCCGACGTATTGATTCTGTATTGATTATTGATACCAGCATCGGAGAGTTTACTGTACACCCCATTCTCATCCTTCGAGCCATGTGCTACATACTCATTGATGTATACTGGCGGCAGGTTTGAACTTACACATGTGTCATTCCATATGAATATTCCGTGTTGATTACTCTCTTGTGTAGGGCTTATAGCCCTCAAACTAACGCTCTTGCATCAAGGTTTAATTGAAAGAGGATTTCTTTGAATGTCATATTTGCTCAAGAAATAAGTCTAGAGGTGAAATGAGGTGAATTGCCAGTAAAGTAAATATAAGCAGCCAGGTGGTAGGGTGATGGGAGCACAGGTGACCATAGTGGGCGTGAGGTTTTGGGCAGTGACGTCATTGTTGGCTTGTACGCATTCCGTGACGCCATTGTTGGCTTGTACGCATTCTGTGACGCCATTGTTGGCTTGTACGCATTCTGTGACGTCATTGTTGGCTTGTACGCATTCCGTGACGCCATTGTTGGCTTGTACGCATTCTGTGACGTCATTGTTGGCTTGTACGCATTCTGTGACGCCATTGTTGGCTTGTACGCATTCTGTGACGTCATTGTTGGCTTGTACGCATTCTGTGACGCCATTGTTGGCTTGTACGCATTCTGTGACGTCATTGTTGGCTTGTACGCATTCTGTGACGCCATTGATGGCTTGTACGCACTCGGGTCTTGTTCTCACTCTCATGTCAGGGAGAGTGAATTATTACGTTATTTCAGTGTTTATGGTGAGTTGTTCTGCTTTTGTGTGTAGAGCTTCAAGAATGTGTTATCTCCAATAAACTCATTGTGCACTCAATGCTCATCCTATCAGCGTTAATTGCCTATCCTGTGAGCTGGAGCACAAAAGGATAGCAGAGGAACACAGACGATTCCTGACACAGACACCAGTGAATGACATTTGTCACTGATGTGTGTTGAGTGTGTATATATGCCACACCTGGTTACACCCAGTTCCCCCTTCCCCCTTGCTTTTATGTATAAATTTGCTTTGGCACATGTTGCCTCGGACACACGCGAGGAATTACAAGTACACACTTTGTGTAGTTGTGCTCATCGATCCTTCCTTGCTGAGGGCGTCCCGGCGGCGACTCGGGTCCCTGTGAGTGTGTACGAGGCTGAAACATTAACTCTCACCCTCCCTACCTCCCTCTCTCCCTCCCTCTCTCCCTACCTCCCTCTCTCCCTTCCTCTCTCCCTCACTCCCTACCTCCTCCTGGGGCGAATCTGAGCGAATAACATTGATGCAACAATGTTGATCTAATTCTAATGCTGATTAAAGTTGTTCCAATACTGTACTGACTGAACGTTAATCAAAAACCTTTGATTAAACCTTGATTTAGCGTTGATTAAATGCGCACTGGGGCATGTTTTGACATGTACTCCATGTCGCCTCCCACTGTGTGACAACAATCATGCCTCAGATACGAGTCCTTATTCTCACGGTGTTAGGGGGTAACTAGTGGCTTCCAGAGGATGAGCGGTGGGGGAAAGGCTTTTGCGTCGCAAATCTTCGTGTTGTTATAAAGATTATGTCGGCGGTGTGAACATGACCACAGGAGCAGCTGGAGACGTGAGTGAAGACACGCCTGCACCTCCTACCTCCCTAGCTATACCCCCTTCTCAATCCTTCCCATCCACGCTACACTGCATCAATGTATAAAATACATATCTGATTGTATACGTAAGTGAATACATGCATTCACACCCACGCACGTATATGTCAACTTGTGACGAAGATGTGTCACAGATGTCAGGGAGGAGTTTACTGTAAAAGTTGTAATTAAGTGGAAATGTGTCAGATGACTCAGTGGCCCAAGTTGCCACAACACACCACACACACACACACACACACACACACACACACACACACACACACACACACACACACACACACACACACACACACACACACACACACCACACACACACACACCACACACACACACACACACACCACACACACACACACACACACACCACACACACACACACACACACACACACACACACACACACACACACACACACACCACACACCACACACCACACACACACACACACACACACACACACACACACACACACACACACACACACACACACACACACCACACACCACACACCACACACACACACACACACACACCACACACACCACACACACACACACACACACACACACACACACACACACACACCACACACACCACACACACACACACACACACACACACACACACACACACACACACCACACACACCACACACACACACACACACACACACACACACACACACACACACACCACACACCACACACCACACACCACACACACACACACACACACACACACACACACACCACACACCACACACACACACACACACACACACACACACACACACACACCACACACCACACACCACACACACACACACACACACACACACACACACCACACACACACACACACACACACACACACACACACACACACACACACACACACAGAGTTAAGGGCACCAGCCTGTAGTTCAGTGCCTCTTGTTTGTCACCCTTTTTGTATGTGTGTGTATACTCACTTAGTTGTCCTTGCGAAGCTCAACCCCCGCAAGCACAACTATGTCAGAACACACACATCATCCCCCTCCCAGCTACCCCATTTACGTGCATTCAATCCTCACCCCACTCTCCTACCCTTCCATTACCCTTCCACAACCTTTTCCTGTCCACCACCTTCACTCCTAAATTCCTCAGTCATCATCATCAAGCACATCACGCCTCCTCCCTCTTCCATATTCTCTAAACACCCATGCAACTCCCTCACCACATACTACACACACTGAAAAGTCATCCAATACAAGGGGGACAGATAATGAAAGAGATTGAAAGTAAGATTGCAGAAAAAAGAAGTAATGCAAACCTATATCAATGAAATTACAAAAGAATGAACTCAAGGAATGGAAGAACGAGGATAACCCTGATGTAACTGTGCTCACAGAAACAAAACTATCAGAGGTCGTAACTAATGCAGTGTAACGAAGACTTTTACGTTGTGAGGAGGTAAAGGGAAGGAAGATGAGAGGGAGGAATTGATCTATTGATTTGTAAGGATTGGACTTTCCTAAGAGCTGCCAATCCCAGGTTATGATGAACTTAGGGATTGTATAAAAGGAATTATAATAATGAGAGGACCTAAACTAGTATTAGCAGTGCTGTACAATCCTTCACAAAAGACAGAAGACCCAAAGAGAAGTGTGACAAAAATAATAGAGCCGTTATCACTACCCTGGAAAGAGCTGCCGCAGTGTAAACAAGAATAGGTGTAGACTCATAACCACTGGAGACATCAACCACAGCAAAATAGAGTGGGGAAATAGGGAACACCATGGCGATATCGGCATATGGAAAGCTAAATTCATCAAGAACTAACAAGAAACTTCCTCCGCCAACATGTCAGTGGACCCACACGAATGAGGGACAATGATGAACCAACCAGACTTGACATGATATTGAGGTTTCAGTCTGATATTGAGATACTGAACCTGACCTGATAGTCAGACTAATTGAGTCAGATATAAGGAAAGTCAATTTCGATCTCCCTTTAAGAATAAGCGATCACTGGGTAATGACATTTGAATACCTTGTGGAAGTAGAGAATGTACTCGTTAGGAAAAATGCCGGCAGGTAAAAGGCTGGCATACCACAGGGGAAGGTAGGAACAAATTAGAAACTGTCAAAATTGCAATGTCTCCAGAGGATTTTTTTTTACTTCAATGAGAAATGCCAAGAGGCATTTCTCATACAGTTGTTTTACCAGTTCTTAATAAATGTTCTGAGAGAAGGGGCAGTAAGGAGGAAGGGGGGGAAGGGGACACACAGGGAACACCAAGGGGGTGGGGACGAGAGGGGTGATGGGGGAGATGGTGTGGGGAAGAGGAGAAAGGGTAGGAAAAGAGAAGGAAAGAGACCCCGGACGGCACTGGGTATTCTCTCTCTCTCTCTCTCTCTCTCTCTCTCTCTCTCTCTCTCTCTCTCTCTCTCTCTCTCTCTCTCTCTCTCACTCTCTCTCTCTCTCTCACTCTCTCTTTCTCTCTCTCTCACCCTCGTGGCTCTAGGGGGGGGGGGAGTTAGGTTCGGGGTTTACCTTAAGTCTTAACAACCTCTGGAGGGCTATTAAGGCCCTGACACTTGTTTACTGACCCACCAGCAAGTATACTTTAGTCCAGAACACCGTCCAGGTCTAAGGTAAACTCTCCATGTATATACACCCAGAGGCTGGCTACACCTCTCTGTGTATAAGCCCCGTCACAAAAGTTATTACTTGGTTTATCAGGTTATTTAATACAGCCTGTCCTCAGGCTAGGCTCATTCAAGCAGCGCCCCGACCCCAAAGACGGATTTTTGAAACATATTGTGCATTTTAAATCGGTATTTTCTCATGGAAATAAATACTATATATTAAAACTGTATGTATGGTTAGGTTAGGCCGTGTTAGGTGTTCTGTTGACATCTGTATCTGCTGTACACGGCCAAAGGCCTTAGAAAGCTGTCCTCGGGAGAGGCTCGTTAAAGCGGCGGCCGACGTCTCCAAGATGCACTCATCAGTTTTAACATACGCTGTATTAAATGTTCTCAATTACAGATTAATATTATTATATAGTAAAGTGGTATGTGTACTTAGGTCAGGTGTTTAGGTTCTGTTGGCGATTATTTGTATTATAAGTGCGTGGGAGAAGTTTTTACAGCGATGGGATATATATATATATATATATATATATATATATATATATATATATATATATATATATATATATATATATATATATATATATATATATATATATACACTCCACTCCGGCAATAATCAGAATATCAGTCAGGAGATTATATAAGAAGGCATTTAGATCACTGTACACCGCATACGTGAAGAAACTGGAAAAGTAACAGGTTCGTCTCAGAATGGCAAAGGATGGGTACGTACAAATGGTGAAGAAGCCAGTAAAAAGGAAAGAGAGAGAGAGAGAGAGAGAGAGAGAGAGAGAGAGAGAGAGAGAGAGAGAGAGAGAGAGACTTAAGAAGCGATCTCCGATGATACTTTTAAAAATAGATATGATAAGAAAATAGGGTGTGAATCATTGCATTAGCTAACCGCCGTTGGAAAAGTGAGGAGCCAAGAGCTAAAGCTCGATCCTGCAAGTACAAAGAGATAAAACACTGGAGAGATTACATCACGCTTCAGTGTGGCAACGACTCCACCTGACCGGCGATTGAATACACAATAATTGGTCCTCCTTCGGCAGCCTGGTGTGTGTAGGGCAGGGCCACTTGCCCCTTGGGACGGGGCCGCTTGGGACGGGGCCACTTGCCCCTTGGGACGGGGCCGCCTGGGACGGGGGCCGCTTGGGACGGGGCCACTTGGGACGGGGGCCGCTTGGGACGGGGACGGGGCCACTTGCCCCTTGGGACGGGGCCGCTTGGGACGGGGCCACTTGGGACGGGGGCCGCTTGGGACGGGGCCGCTTGGGACGGGGCCACTTGCCCCTTGGGACGGGGCCGCTTGGGACGGGGCCACTTGGGACGGGGGCCGCTTGGGACGGGGCCGCTTGGGACGGGGCCACTTGCCCCTTGGGATGGGGCCGCTTGGGACGGGGCCACTTGGGACGGGGGCCACTTGGGACGGGGCCACTTGTCCCTTGGGACGATCTTGACAATCGAGAATTCAGAGTTCGAATCCCGGGACGGAACAAAAATGATTGGGTGCGTTTCCTATCAAGTAATTCCCATGTCCACTTAGCAGTAAATAGGTAGCCAGAAGTTAGTCAGCTTGTTGTGGGTTGCATCCTGCGTAGGATCAGTAATTTGACCCTATTGGGTATAGGCCTAACATGTGCTGTATATAACCTGACTGCCTGTCCCCCGATCATTAATATTAAACTACATTTGGCAATCTTTAATCAATTTTAAAAGCTCATCTTTGCCATCATATAGTAACTGAATTTTTTTTTTTAATTTTGCCCCGAGGGGCGAGTTTATTGGGCAGCGTCACTCATCTTGTGAGTGAACATACCGCCATAGCAGAATGTACAACACTCCCCAATTGGAAGAAAACCCGCTGGGTTGTTCATCCTGTCACTTGTACCCAGACACAGCTGGGACTTGCTTAACTGTCTCAAGTGAACAGCTCCTCAAACAAGAAGATTAACATCTATCAACCCTTAAAAGCTTACGTTATCTTGCGGGTGCAAAATGGGGAAATCTTTTAAGAACAGTATCAATATTTGACAAATAGTGTTTTCCTAACTCAAACAATTTGGGTTTATTATTCTACACATATTCCTAATGTCTCTCAGGTGTTCACATTCACGTAGATAGTGGTCAAGGCGGTGTCCATCACTCTCACCACAGATTCTGCAACTTCGCTGATCAACTGTTGTTTCCATTCCAAATCTCTATGGATATTTGTATCCAGGACGGATTCTCGCTATTACTGATTCTCTCCCTCGTCCTCCTCCTCTTCGTCCATAAAGACTGGGATTGCCAGCTGCAACCATGTTGTACCATCGTACAGATTCACTGGTTTGTGCTTCTATCCTCCTTTCCTCAGTTACCTTGTCACGGTGATGTTGCCTGATAATACCTCTAATTTGTAGTTGAGTCTTGGGTGATCTTCTGCATTTCTCTACAACCTCACTCAAGTTTACGCAGGCGAGGAGTCACAATAACGTGGCTGAAAAATATTGACCAGACCACACACTAGAAGGTGTAAGGACGACGACGTTTCGGTCCTTCCTGGACCATTCTCAAGTCGACTTGAGAATGGTCCAGGACGGACCGAAACGTCGTCGTCCCTTTACTTTCTAGTGTGTGTGGTTTGGTCAACACTCAAGTTTACTCTCGCTAAAATTACAGGCCGAAAAGGAACGTAGTAATTCCTTATCTGTTCTTTCAGAACACATCAAGCAGTTCCTTCAAGACGAGTATCACTCGTGTCCTTCCTAAGCCTTGAGGGGCCAATATCCTTCATCTGGGAGTACGGAAAACATGCAGGAAGGTCGTTCGAGAGCCGTGTTCCCAGCAAGACTGCACCCGACCACACACCACAGTCATACTCCAGACACAACGAATCAGACACAGCTAACTCTTGCTATAACGTAAGTATAACCATTTGCCAGCAGTCATTACAAGCAAGAGCCGTTGTCAGGAGCACATGAAGGTCACCACGGCAGATGTGGACTCAATATGTTGCAATAATTGTGAACATTTATACGTAAGAGCAGTAGTCGTAGACTGGGAAGTGAGGATTTATTAGCATGGATATGCGGAATGCGTACTGAGGCGATTACGGGCTATTCGTGCCCGTACCACCTCTTGGGTGGCGTTACAGACCCGCTCCTGTGCCAGGTAAGTCCACTACGGGCTCCCCATAGCCCGTGCTACTTGGAACGTTTTGTTCCCAGTAGCTGAATCTTAAACAACAACAATCTTGAGTGGCTTAATCTTTATCAATCTAAGGCGTTGACCAGACCACACACTAGAAGGTGAAGGGACGACGACGTTTCGGTCCGTCCTGGACCAGTTTCAGTCCAGGACGGACCGAAACATCGTCGTCCCGTCACCTTCTAGTGTGTGGTCTGGTCAACATCCAAAATGTACTTTACCTCTGGTAATCAGGACACAATGTACTGGAATACCAACTGTGTCAAACAATTTTCTCTCTCACTACATTTCTTTTCGATACAAATACTTTGCTACAAATTTATAGTAGCAAAAAATAAACTTAGAATCCACAGGTGATTTCCGCGTTACTTCGAACAAGCCAACGAGGCAGTTGTCGTTGCCAAACTTGAGCAACGATAATTTAAATAACGAGTCAACTTTGTCGTAAACAATCATCCCGCATCGTGCATTGGCAATCACACCTGCACTCGATCGACCTTGAGTAACTACCACTCATGGTACATTCACTCTCCACGAGTGAATTGCTTCATGTGATTCCTCTTCCTTCAAAATAAACGATATCGAGTCCACCAGACGACACTTACACACACACACACACACACACACACACACACACACACACACACACACACACACACACACACACACACACACACACACACACACACACACACACAACTTACGGGTCATATCCCTTGTCGTCAGCCTTGCTGACCACTTGATGTGTCCCACTCTGACATCTTTGACATCATATATTGCAAACCAGTTACTAGTTCTTTATTATGCACCCCATACCCATCCCGTGGGCGGTAGTGTAAAGGATTACAGAGGCACATAATCGGTTCAGGAACTGAACCCTCTAGTTCGTTTAGCTAAGCAAATAACAATCTTTTGACGCCAGTTAAACAATTATTAATGTTATATATACATGTACACATATACATACATGTACATATATATATACGTATACGTATATACATATACATATTTAATCACCCACACAAATACACACATCAATAATCTTTTGTGTCACAAGTGATATTGCAAACAAGACCTCGATAATCACGTCGCTACTCTTCTCCATCGTGAGGATGGAGTGGTTTCGTAGTCCTGGAACGTCGACTCTAGTTGCACCTTGCATGCTGCAGATGCAACAGGCATTATTTTGCTGGTAGAAATACTCCCTTGATCAGGAACTTGTTGATGTCACACCCGTACCGCCACCCGTGTTAGCATGTCCCTGTTTTCTGGTAATTGTGGCATACGTGATGTCTGGCTCTGATTGGTTGATTGGAGTTATGTTCCTTCTCCACACACTAGAAGGTGAAGGGACGACGACGTTTCGGTCCGTCCTGGACCATTCTCAAGTCGACAGCACGGAGCTCATAGAAGAGTTTGTGGTATTGACAGCAACAAAGGGAGAAACAGCAACAGATGATGATTTCGGGCGATTTTGACGGTTTTGGCCTCCACCACCTTCTTAGTTAGCTTGTTCCGTCTACCACTCAGTTTGCAAGAGTAAACTTTCTAATATATTTTTTTCGGCACCTTTGTTTCCTAAGGCCTTTGGTGTGTGTGTGTGTGTGTGTGTGTGTGTGTGTGTGTGTGTATGTGTATGTGTGTGTGTGTGTGTGTGTGTGTGTGTGTGTGTGTGTGTGTGTGTGTGTGTGTGTGTGTGTGTGTGTGTACTCATCTATTTGTGCTTGCAGGATCGAGCATCGACTCTTGGATAATCTTCCCACCAGAGTGTGTGTGTGCAGACAGCTCTTTTTTTCCCCCTAGCGAACATTAACAAATCTCTGCTTGGCTCTCAACCTACTGACGCTCTCCTGAATTCAAGAACTCAAGGTTACTGCAGCTTAGCCACTTGCTCGACACTTTGATGTGGTGCGCCACGCCTCAAGATGCCAAGTGTCTGGAGAGCCTAGACAATAAGGCAAATAATTATCCTTATTATGGGTAAAATTATTTCCCCAAGTGCCTGTGCGTGACCCTTGACCCTTGAGGAAGGTCTACCTGGTCAAGGCTCGCCATAACAAATGAACTTTACTACCCCTGATCCAATAAATGCCGATCGATTATTACTTAAGTAACCCACAACCAATTGAGCCAGGGTTCGACTCCCCGAGTGGGGGCGAAACATCTTGGAACTCTTTTCCACCAAGTAGTAAATAAGTACCTGAGAATCAGGTCATTATAAGTCAATCAGAATCAGGTTGTTGTAAGTTGACTTCTGAGAAAGAATTGCCAGTTATTGGCCAAGTTGGGAGGAAAAGTCTACCTAAACTTCCAGTAAGTGGAAGCCGAAAGTGGTTAGAGTGGTTCTCTAACCACTAGTGTCAAAGTGGTTCTCTAACCACTAGTGTCAAAGTGGTTCTCTAACCACTAGTGTCAAAGTGGTTAGCCTCCACTTTGCCCATCTGTCCTGCCCAAACAACCCAACCACGAGCGTCGTATGTAAACGATCTTTAAGCCATCTTAGGCAACATGATACATATGTAATGTGAGTAAGAGGGAGCACATGTGGCTCAAATACATAAGGAGGACGTTGTGGAATCAACTGATTTCGTAGCAAAATCCACCTCCACTGCCGCTATACGATTATACAAACATATATAATGTGTCTATATCCCCACCCCACCCCATGTCTATACCCATATATACCTACATCCCTCCATACCCAATATCCCCTCATGCCTATATCCATATTCCCCAAATGCCCCATGCCCACATGCTAATACAAACTGCCAGTACCCATATTCCCGCACTTGTTCATACTAATAATCTCTCCATCACCATACATGTAATCCCCACATGCCCAAACCCACAATCCCCCCCATATACATTCCTGCAACCCCCCCCCCCCCCACATGTACCTAACTACCTCTCATATGTGCACATTCTTCATTCTTCATTCATTCATTCATTCATTCTTCATTCATTCAGATCTTCATTCTGATAATTCCCACGTGGCAATATCCACAACTCTCCCATAGTATACATTATAAGGTCCCAGGTAAGGGTGTTACACAAACAGCTCAATGAATGTGTTTACACTTATACACAGGCAAAGTATTAAGTGACATATTAATCCCTTCTCTCTCTTTCTCTCTCTCTCTCCTACTCCTCTTCCATCTTTCCTACATCTTGGCACGCGTTGCGGCCACTCTGCATAACATCTTTTTAATATTTTGTTAGAAATCACGTCGTCTTCAAATTATATGGAAAGTTTATTTATATTTGTTAGTAATAATGAGGTTCGTGAGATTTAGGTTCGGGCAAGGTCAGTGTTTGTCGGGGCCAGGTTACGTAAAGTCATGTCTGGTAAAGTTAAGTAAGGTCATGTCTAGTAAGGTTTAGTGAGATCACATCAGTTATGTTCTATCAGGTTACATCCAGTTTCCGTCTATGCTTAAGGTCACGTTATCAGCCCTTGTTTATTTGGCAATATGTGACCTCCATGTCTCTTGGTTCGACACTATGAAGTCTCCATGTTTGTTTACAGTGACGTCATCCGGCCTCCGTGTTTGCTTACTCTGACGTCACCAATATCAAGCTCCTCATATAAATGATAATAGACTGGATGGAGCCTTGGATAGTACTTCCCTCTCACCCTCCCTCCTCTCTCTCTCTCTCTCTCTCTCTCTCTCTCTCTCTCTCTCTCTCTCTCTCTCTCTCTCTCTCTCTCTCTCTCTCTCTCTCTCTCTCTCTCTCTCTCTCTCTCGCTCTTTGTCTCGCACTATCTCTCGGTCTCTGTATGACCTACGATGTGTTTACCTACTTGTGCTTGCGGGGGTTGAGCTTCGGGTCTTTGGTCCCGCCTCTCAACTGTCAACAAATGTACAGGTTCCTGAATCTATTAAGTTCTATCATATCTTCATTTGAAGCTGTGTATGGAGTCAGCCTCCACCACATTACTGCCTAATGCATTCCATTTGTTAACTACTCTGACACTGAAAATGTTTTGTATAATGTCTCTGTTGTTCATCTGGGTTCTCAGTTTCCACCTGTGTCCCCTTGTGCGTGTGTCCCCTGTGTTAAATAAGTTGTCTGTATCTACCCTATCAATTCCTCCGAGAATCTTGTATGTGGTGATCATGTCTTCCCCAACTCGTGAACTTGAACCTCTCGTCTTCCAGCGACGTGAGGTTTAGGTTCAAACACACACCTCACACGCGTGAGGTGTGAGTAAGAGAGACACAGAGAGAGAGAGAGAGAGAGAGAGAGAGAGAGAGAGAGAGAGAGAAGTAGATTGTTTATAATGTGGAGTAGTGTGTGTTGTTGTTAGTGATGAAGAGTGAGCTAGGGCACCTGTTATTGTTGATGAAGTAGTGGGGTTGTGATGACGCATACTCAACACTCTCTCACTCTCACTCTCTCTCTCTCTCTCTCTCTCTCTCTCTCTCTCTCTCTCTCTCTCTCTCTCTCTCTCTCTCTCTCTCTCTCTCTCTCTCTCTCTCTCACCAAAGTTACTTACGTGGTCGACGCACTTAACAGTTCCTTTCTTCGGTCTGTTTAAACACTCCAGAATCCCACTGGAGCTGGGAACGTCTCTATAAATAGCGCGATTGTCCTCAAGTTACTTCTTGGGCTTGTCCTTGAGTTTAACCTTGCGCTTGTCCTCGAGTTTGTCCTTCACTTTTTCCTAAGAATCTACCCGTAATCATTGAGTTTATCTGAGAAGTTGACCTGGAGTCTGTCTACGTGAGTTTGACCTTGTTCCTCTCCTGAGTTTCTCCTTAACTTTCTTATTGAGTTTGACCTCTGTACTCAAGACGACGAAAGTCAGCAGCTGTGGGAAGTATTCCTGTCTTTGTTTTCCTGTGTTTGTTTCGTTTGTTGTTGTTCATGGGGGATGCTCTTGTTTCTACTGCTGGTACTGTTGTTGTTTTCTTATGGTGTGGTAGTTGCTGTTCTTGTTGTCAACACAGGTTGACAACAAGTCTTAAGTGTACGCCTCCCTGGCTGCTGGTCTCCTCCTCATGTCATACATATGTCATATTTACTGAAGTCCAACGAAGCTAACAACAAACAACAAGAAGTGTCGCAAATATCAAAAAATCAATTTAACTCCCCCATAACCATCAAACTAAATCCCACGCTAAGTATGATCGCCAAAAATTACGAGGCTCAGTAATGGTGTCTACGGATGCAGTCCTTCAGGAAGTTAATGGTAAAAACTGTACAAACATCGTCATGTACAAACATCACCGTGTTCGTATCCAGACTTCAGGAAATGCCGGGACATTTTGACAGCATATAGAATAGGTAAATAGGAGAATTGGTGTTAAAGTAGATAATCGTTCGAACAAGTCAGGTGTTATCAAAGCTGACATGACCAGGAGAGCGAGAGTTGACATCAATGACGCCCAGATGCATGCTCAAGCTTTTCTGCAAACTACGACAAATTCGCCCTAGGAGGCCTGATCGAGGACCGGACCGCGGGAACGTTGAGCCCCGAAATCATCGCAAGGTAAGTAAGGTAACCATAAAATAATTAGCCCGCGCTTTAGTACAGCCGACACAATAATATATCGACGAAGTCTGCCTCCAGGAAATCCTACGAAATTACTGAAGATGGTTAACTAAATACTTCCCTTTCCAGAGGAAAGGAAGAGGAGCTAAAGCAGGTAAATAGAAGGAACAGGAATAAAGCGTTAGGACAAGGAGGTGTATAAGATAAAGAAGAGGAGGGAGTTGACCAGATCACACACTAGAAGGTGAAGGGACGACGACGTTTCGGTCCGTCCTGGACCATTCTCAAGTCGATTGTGAATGGTCCAGGACGGACCGAAACGTCGTCGTCCCTTCACCGTCTAGTGTGTGGTCTGGTCAACATACTTCAGCCACGTTATTGTGCACAAGGAAGAGGAGATGGTAGGTAAGGAAGGATTAAGAAAGGGAACCATCGTCTGTCTCACACTCGGGAGGCTTGACCCAGTTTGTCTGAATTTCTCAGAGTTTCTTCAGTTGGCTTATTCTTGTTGTCTGTTACCTGGAAGTGAGTATTATATTTATGTTTCCCTCCCTCCTTACTCACCTCCTTTACTCATTCTCTTTTCCATTCCTTCTCTCCTTCCTTCCTTCCTTCCTTCCATTGTGCCTTGATTCCTTAATCCATTCTTGCCTTTTTCCTGTCCTTTCTTTCTAACTTTTAACCATTCTTCCATCCTTCCTTCTCCCCTTTTCTCATTCCTTTCTTTTTGCCTTCATTCATTTCACCTCTTTTTCCTTATTTCCTTTCTTCTTTCTCTCAATTCTTTCGTAACTTAATTTCTACCATTCTTCCATCTTTTCTCCTCCCTCCCTCCCTCCCTCCCTCCAGCCTCTCCATCGACGGCCTGAGTCAGACTTGTATTGGCGGGAAAACAATAACTGGGGCGATGGTTCCTCCAGCACCCTTCACCCACTGTTCAAACATCTCCTCCACTCAGGCCTCATACTTCACGCCAACAATACACCTCAAGTCTATCATTAAAAGATAGAGAACAAGGTCTATACAACAATACCCGCAGGGCAGAGTGTGTAGGTGGACCTATCGTAAAATCCTGGTTGGGCACCATTTCGGGTCTCCAGAATCTCCCAATGAATTCAGTAGAGTTTCGGGTTGGTAGGTTTTTCTCCTATCGTAGCTGAAGTGAAGTGCAATAATGCACTTCAGTGGAAATAATAACCCGGTATTACGTTAACACACGGATACGTAGGCTGTATATTTCGATCCAAATCCGGGATCCTCTTCAGCAGTGAGCGAGAATGACGTTGTTTTAGATTCAGCTACTGGGAACAAAACGTTCCAAGTAGCACGGGCTATGGTGAGCCCGGAGTGGACTTACCTGGCACAGGAGCTGGGCTGTAACTTGGAAAAGCGAGAATGGCGGCTTTAGGTGGTTTTATGACGTCAAGTCAGGTGTCCTAGGAAGAGGTGTGCTAGGTAATAAGTTATTAGGTAATTATTAGGAGTTATTAGGTCATAACCTCCTTGTTACATAATGCGGGGCTTTAGATCCCTCTCTGTTTGACCATGATAAACTTTACTACAATCATTACAGGGAATCTTACAGACTCTGGCGCCCTCAGCTTTATCTTTCTTCCGATAGACGTTTACTAACTCATCTCCAGCTTTATTTGGGTAACTGACATGAACTTTATTTTACATATTGTACTGGTGTTGAGCGCACCACTCCAGGTTAGACCATCCTCCAGGCTGGAACAATCAATTGTAAACTTCAACTAGTACTTCCATTGTCCTCAAACTCTTGGAATATCGATTTAGGTAGTGAGAGGTCAGGGGGGTCGGGGAGGAGAATGTGTTTACCACATTTTAACATGATATAGAAACTGACTGTGTGACCTCGTAGGCTTTGTTTGTCCACAAAATCAATGTCCGGGTGATTTAAATGATTTAAACGCCGTAATGAACTCCCTGACAGTGTCTTACTACACGAACACTCCCCCCCCCCAGTCCCTTTCCCCCTCTCACCCCTTCTCTCCCCTCTCTCCCCTTCTCTCCCCTCTCTCCCCCTTCCTTCTCTCCCCCTCCCCACCTCGCCACATACCAGGGGGGCCTGGTAGCCTGGTGGATAGCGCGCAGTACTCATAATTCTGTGGCGCGGGTTCGATTCCCGCACCAGGCAGAAACAAATGGGTAAAGTTTCTTTCACCCTGAATTCCCCCTGTTACCTAGCAGTAAATAGGTATCTGGGAGTTAGGCAGCTGTCACGGGCTACTTCCTGGGGTGTGTGAGTGTGATGTGGAGAAAAAAAAAGTAGTTAGTAAACAGTTGATTGACAGTTGAGAGGCGGGCCGAAAGAGCAAAGCTCAACCCCCGCAAACACAACTAGGTGAATACATCTCCCCTCTGCCAGCGTGGTAATTCACGTTTACAGTGTTGCCGTTGACATAGTAGCCATAATGGCACCTGGCGGTAAACTCCTGGCAACGAGGAATCCCTGACAAGGAATTGGAGAATCTCCTAGCAACAACAGCCTCCATTCTCACGCGTTCAGAAATTGACATAAAAGAAATGTACTAAGAGTAACTGGATGGCAACTATTCCGTTCGTGGCCGACACACTATGCGTGATAGTGGCTTTGCAAGACTGTAAGAACACCATTGTTATGTATTCTCACAACCCAATGTATACCTTCTTGTATATAGATAAATTTCGTCCCCTATTTATGGACGGTGGACGGCCAGCGACGTGGCTGATCGATTGATTGATGAAGATTAAGCCACCCAAGTATTGACGGGAATACGCTATTCATGCCCATGCCAAGTGGTGGCACGGGCATGAATAGCCCGTAAGTGGTAGGTTTTTCTGGAGTGAATGTGAGTGGTTGACCGTGCACACAGTCCTCTACACACCCGTGTGTGCTACTAGAGGAAGGGAAGGGTTGGCAGCGAGACGAATATTTGGCATATGTTCCTCAGATTGTTGTTTTAGATTTACCTACTCAGAACGAAGTGTCCATGTAGCACAGGCTATGGCGAGCCCGTAACGATCCTCTGAATGACCCGAAGCCTGTATGTACCTGATCTAACCCCCTCACCCCCAATGACACCTGGACGAGTCTGCTCCACAGCCTCAGGTGGACACCTGGAAATGAAAATGGACCGAAGGAAAGTAAGGAATAAGAAGCACCCTCAATGGGAAGTTAACGAGTGAATGTTCCAAAGGAAGTTGTGTAAGCCACCTCCAGCCACAACTGTTAGGACAGATGACACAAAGAATTTAAAAGTCAGACCAAGTCCAGTGAGACGCGACCCATACAAGGCTGGCCGGAGGGACAAAGGTCAGACTTCCCCGTAGACAATAATAGCTACTTAAACATACATATTTAAGGGTTTGGCAGTTACAGCCCCACGCTCCTGTGCCAGGTAAGTCCACTCCGGGCTCGCCATAGCCCGTGCTACTTGGAACGTTTTGTTCCCAGTAGTTGGATCTTAAACAACATCATCAAGGAAGGTTTCGCGGCCGAGTGGTCAGCCAGTGTTCACTTAGCGGTGAATAGGTACTCACCTTGTTGTGCTTGCGGGGGTTGAGCTCTGGCTCTTTGGTCCCGCCTCTCAACTGTCAATCAACTGATGTACAGGTTCCTGAGCCTACTGGGCTCTATCATATCTACACTTGAAACTGTGTATGGAGTCAGCCTCCACCACATCACTGCCTAATGTATGTGTGTGTGTGTGTGTGTGTGTGTGTGTGTGTGTGTGTGTGTGTGTGTGTGTGTGTGTGTGTGTGTGTGTGTGTGTGCGTGCGCGCTCGAGAGCGCCGCCCAGCAGGTGTCACATTGTCTTGGCACCGTGACATGAAGGTAGTGCCAAGCCATTGCCCTCAACCACAACCAGCTAGTTGCTGCACTCCTGCCCCCCCCCCCCCCTTCATCCCTACCACACACACACACACTTCTTGTTGTTATAGATCCAGCAACTGGGGAACCAAAAGTTCCAAGTAGCACGGGCTATGGTGAGCCCGTAGTGGACTTGCCTGGCACAGGAACGGGGCTGTGAACACACACACACACACACACACACACACACACACACACACACACACACACACACACACACACACACACACACACACACACACACACACACACACACACACACACGTTCTTGCCTACTTATACTTCCTGTAAGTAGTGACGGGGAAGGGGGATACGAACCCACGAGAGTAGAGAGACTCTGGGCCGAGCGTAATGGTCTGGTGGCGGGCTGCCAGGCGGGGCGGAGTATAACCGACCTCTCCCCCCTGGTCGACTTCCCCGAGGACCCTATAACCCTGACGCTTCTCTCTATCATAATAACCCCACAATAAGCTAATTCCTGGGTATTTTTAGGTGAACAGAGGCATTGGGTGATAAGAAATGTGCTCAACAGTTTCTGTCCCGCCCGGGACTCGAATCCGAAATTCTGGAGTCGAGCAGGAACCAGGCTGCACTACCATGGGCCTCACACTGCTGGCTCCCTACAGTAGCCTCACGCTCCAGGCTCCCTACAGTAGCCTCACGCTGCTGGCTCCCTACAGTAGCCTCACACTCCAGGCTCCCTACAGTAGCCTCACGCTCCAGGCTCCCTACAGTAGCCTCACGCTGCTGGCTCCCTACAGTAGCCTCACGCTCCAGGCTCCCTACAGTAGCCTCACGCTGCTGGCTCCCTACAGTAGCCTCACGCTCCAGGCTCCCTACAGTAGCCTCACGCTGCTGGCTCCCTACAGTAGCCTCACGCTCCAGGCTCCCTACAGTAGCCTCACGCTGCTGGCTCCCTACAGTAGCCTCACGCTCCAGGCTCCCTACAGTAGCCTCACGCTGCTGGCTCCCTACAGTAGCCTCACGCTGCAGGCTCCCTACAGTAGCCTCACGCTGCTGGCTCCCTACAGTAGCCTCACGCTCAAGGCTCCCTACAGTAGCCTCACGCTCCAGGCTCCCTACAGTAGCCTCACGCTGCTGGCTCCCTACAGTAGCCTCACGCTGCTGGCTCCCTACAGTAGCCTCACGCTGCAGGCTCCCTACAGTAGCCTCACGCTGCTGGCTCCCTACAGTAGCCTCACGCTGCAGGCTCCCTACAGTAGCCTCACGCTGCTGGCTCCCTACAGTAGCCTCACGCTCCAGGCTCCCTACAGTAGCCTCACGCTGCTGGCTCCCTACAGTAGCCTCACGCTGCTGGCTCCCTACAGTAGCCTCACACTCCAGGCTCCCTACAGTAGCCTCACGCTGCTGGCTCCCTACAGTAGCCTCACGCTCCAGGCTCCCTACAGTAGCCTCACGCTGCTGGCTCCCTACAGTAGCCTCACGCTCCGGGCTCCCTACAGTAGCCTCGCGCTCCGGGCTCCCTACAGTAGCCTCACGCTCCGGGCTCCCTATAGTAGCCTCACGCTCCGGGCTCCCTACAGTAGCCTCACGCTCAAGGCTCCCTACAGTAGCCTCACGCTGCTGGCTCCCTACAGTAGCCTCACGCTCCAGGCTCCCTACAGTAGCCTCACGCTCCGGGCTCCCTACAGTAGCCTCACGCTCCGGGCTCCCTACAGTAGCCTCACGCTCAAGGCTCCCTACAGTAGCCTCACGCTCAAGGCTCCCTACAGTAGCCTCACGCTGCTGGCTCCCTACAGTAGCCTCACGCTCCAGGCTCCCTACAGTAGCCTCACGCTCCGGGCTCCCTACAGTAGCCTCACGCTCCGGGCTCCCTACAGTAGCCTCACACGCCGGGCTCCCTACAGTAGCCTCACGCTCCGGGCTCCCTACAGTAGCCTCACACGCCAGGCTCCCTACAGTAGCCTGACGCTCCGGGCTCCCTACAGTAGCCTCACGCTCCGGGCTCCCTACAGTAGCCTCACGCTCCGGGCTCCCTACAGTAGCCTCACACGCCGGGCTCCCTACAGTAGCCTCACGCTCCGGGCTCCCTACAGTACCCTCACACGCCAGGCTCCCTACAGTAGCCTGACGCTCCGGGATCCCTACAGTAGCCTCACGCTCCGGGCTCCCTACAGTAGCCTCACACGCCGGGCTCCCTACAGTAGCCTCACGCTCCGGGCTCCCTACAGTAGCCTCACACGCCAGGCTCCCTACAGTAGCCTGACGCTCCGGGCTCCCTACAGTAGCCTGACGCTCCGGGCTCCCTACAGTAGCCTCACGCTCCGGGCTCCCTACAGTAGCCTCACACGCCGGGCTCCCTACAGTAGCCTCACGCTCCGGGCTCCCTACAGTACCCTCACACGCCAGGCTCCCTACAGTAGCCTGACGCTCCGGGATCCCTACAGTAGCCTCACGCTCCGGGCTCCCTACAGTAGCCTCACACGCCGGGCTCCCTACAGTAGCCTCACGCTCCGGGCTCCCTACAGTAGCCTCACACGCCAGGCTCCCTACAGTAGCCTGACGCTCCGGGCTCCCTACAGTAGCCTCACGCTCCGGGCTCCCTACAGTAGCCTCACGCTGCTGGCTCACAAAACAAGTCGCTGCCCAAACTCTCAGGTTGTGTAACATTTGCTTCACGTGACGTCAGCATCTTGACATATGTTAAAAGTAAACTGTTGTATAAAGATGTTAAAAACCTCGAGGGTGACGACTCTGTTACCAGCAGCTTCATACTCCTACAACCACAGAGATATTCAACATATATGTCATTATGTACATATATTATGTAACTACTAGATTTTGTCTTGGATGTAGTTAACTACTTCCACAGAATTGGGATGGAAACGAGCATAGTTACAGACACTATGATGCAGTCAACTCCACCAGTGGTTCAGTAACATTAAGAGCTCTGGTTAGTAACCACGTGATTGTAACCTATCCACCGCTTTACGGGCTATTCATGCCCGTGCCACCTCTTGGGTGGCTTAATCTTTATCAATCAATCTATCCACCGCTACCGGGGGGGGGGGGGGAGGGTGGAGGGAACTGCTAAAATCTGGAACTTTTGTGCATCATCTGTTAATTTTATTATTAAATAATATATAATGAATTCATTCTGATGATGATGGTTTGAACTGAACTCGGTGCATGGGTTTCCCCTTATGACTCCTAGCTTAACACTAACTCCATGGGTTTCCCCTTATCATTCCTAGCCTAACACTAACTCCATGGGTTTCCCCTTATGATTCCTAGCCTAACACTAACTCCATGGGTTTCCCCTTATCATTCCTAGCCTAACACTAACTCCATGGGTTTCCCCTTATCATTCCTAGCCTAACACTAACTCCATGGGTTTCCCCTTATCATTCCTAGCCTAACACTAACTCCATGGGTTTCCCATTATCATTCCTAGCCTAACACTAACTCCATGGGTTTCCCCTTATCATTCCTAGCCTAACACTAACTCCATGGGTTTCCCCTTATCATTCCTAGCCTAACACTAACTCCATGGGTTTCCCCTTATGATTCCTAGCCTAACACTAACTCCATGGGTTTCCCCTTATCATTCCTAGCCTAACACTAACTCCATGGGTTTCCCCTTATCATTCCTAGCCTAACACTAACTCCATGGGTTTCCCCTTATGATTCCTAGCCTAACACTAACTCCATGGGTTTCCCCTTATCATTCCTAGCCTAACACTAACTCCATGGGTTTCCCCTTATCATTCCTAGCCTAACACTAACTCCATGGGTTTCCCCTTATGATTCCTAGCCTAACACTAACTCCATGGGTTTCCCCTTATCATTCCTAGCCTAACACTAACTCCATGGGTTTCCCCTTATCATTCCTAGCCTAACACTAACTCCATGGGTTTCCCCTTATGATTCCTAGCCTAACACTAACTCCATGGGTTTCCCCTTATCATTCCTAGCCTAACACTAACTCCATGGGTTTCCCCTTATCATTCCTAGCCTAACACTAACTCCATGGGTTTCCCCTTATCATTCCTAGCCTAACACTAACTCCATGGGTTTCCCCTTATCATTCCTAGCCTAACACTAACTCCATGGGTTTCCCCTTATCATTCCTAGCCTAACACTAACTCCATGGGTTTCCCCTTATCATTCCTAGCCTAACACTAACTCCATGGGTTTCCCCTTATCATTCCTAGCCTAACACTAACTCCATGGGTTTCCCCTTATCATTCCTAGCCTAACACTAACTCCATGGGTTTCCCCTTATCATTCCTAGCCTAACACTAACTCCATGGGTTTCCCCTTATCATTCCTAGCCTAACACTAACTCCATGGGTTTCCCCTTATCATTCCTAGCCTAACACTAACTCCATGGGTTTCCCCTTATCATTCCTAGCCTAACACTAACTCACAACATGGTGTAGTCATTCTGCAACACAAATGTTGCAACAATTAAAATTTAAACTGCAATCTATCAGTTACGTAACGAACTACGAATCAATATTTTGTTATATAAATATTAGCATTCTAAATTGGTATAATAGGCTAATATCTAAATTATCTAAACCAATGATCTAATTGACTAAAGAAGCAGTATTTGTGTACTGACAAGACTGGCTTCAGGTCTAGGAACTTGACGAGTATGTGTAATCTTATCACGGAACTGATAACTCTTAGGGCTGGTTATCTCGTGTGTAATGACGATAGCCAACATGTGTTATCTCTATCTCGCAGGTGATGTACTCACCTAGATGTGCTTGCCGGGGGGTTGAGCTTCGGCTCTTTGGTCCCGCCTTAATATGTGCTCAGTCTTAATTGTCACATTGTTCCTGCTTTTAATAATTACTTTGTTTACCATTTTATGAAGGTTTGTATTGTTGTTAATGTTATTCTGTATATATTTATCGTGTCGCCAGTAATTGTTTAACATTTGTATACTATAATGAGTGTTGCAGCAGGAGGCTGCTTAGTGTATTGTGCACCCCATACTCATCCTGTGAGTGGTAGTGTATTGTGCACCTCATACTCATCCTGTGAGTGGTAGTTTATTGTGCACCCCATACTCATCCTGTGAGTGGTAGTTTATTGTGCACCCCATACTCATCCTGTGAGTGGTAGTTTATTGTGCACCCCATACTCATCCTGTGAGTGGTAGTGTATTGTGCACCTCATACTCATCCTGTGAGTGGTAGCTTATTGTGCACCCCATACTCATCCTGTGAGTGGTAGTTTATTGTGCACCCCATACTCATCCTGTGAGTGGTAGCTTATTGTGCACCCCATACTCATCCTGGGAGTGGTAGTTTATTGTGCACCCCATACTCATCCTGTGAGTGGTAGCTTATTGTGCACCCCATACTCATCCTGTGAGTGGTAGTTTATTGTGCACCCCATACTCATCCTGTGAGTGGTAGTTTATTGTGCACCCCATACTCATCCTGTGAGTGGTAGCTTATTGTGCACCCCATACTCATCCTGGAAGTGGTAGTTTATTGTGCACCCCATACTCATCCTGTGAGTGGTAGCTTATTGTGCACCCCATACTCATCCTGTGAGTGGTAGCTTATTGTGCACCCCATACTCATCCTGTGAGTGGTAGCTTATTGTGCACCCCATACTCATCCTGGAAGTGGTAGTTTATTGTGCACCCCATACTCATCCTGTGAGTGGTAGTTTATTGTGCACCCCATACTCATCCTGTGAGTGGTAGTGTATTGTGCACCCCATACTCATCCTGTGAGTGGTAGTTTATTGTGCACCCCATACTCATCCTGTGAGTGGTAGCTTATTGTGCACCCCATACTCATCCTGTGAGTGGTAGCTTATTGTGCACCCCATACTCATCCTGTGAGTGGTAGCTTATTGTGCACCCCATACTCATCCTGGAAGTGGTAGTTTATTGTGCACCCCATACTCATCCTGTGAGTGGTAGTTTATTGTGCACCCCATACTCATCCTGTGAGTGGTAGTGTATTGTGCACCCCATACTCATCCTGTGAGTGGTAGTTTATTGTGCACCCCATACTCATCCTGTGAGTGGTAGTTTATTGTGCACCCCATACTCATCCTGGGAGTGGTAGTTTATTGTGCACCCCATACTCATCCTGTGAGTGGTAGTTTATTGTGCACCCCATACTCATCCTGTGAGTGGTAGTGTACTCATCCTGTGAGTGGTAGTGTATTGTGCACCCCATACTCATCCTGTGAGTGGTAGTTTATTGTGTACCCCATACTCATCCTGTGAGTGGTAGTTTATTGTGCACCCCATACTCATCCTGTGAGTGGTAGTTTATTGTGCACCCCATACTCATCCTGTGAGTGGTAGCTTATTGTGCACCCCATACTCATCCTGTGAGTGGTAGCTTATTGTGCACCTCATACTCATCCTGTGAGTGGTAGTTTATTGTGCACCCCATACTCATCCTGTGAGTGGTAGCTTATTGTGCACCCCATACTCATCCTGTGAGTGGTAGTTTATTGTGCACCCCATACTCATCCTGTGAGTGGTAGTGTACTCATCCTGTGAGTGGTAGTGTACTCATCCTGTGAGTGGTAGTGTACTCATCCTGTGAGTGGTAGCGTATTGTGCACCCCATACTCATCCTGTGAGTGGTAGTTTATTGTGCACCTCATACTCATCCTGTGAGTGGTAGTTTATTGTGCACCCCATACTCATCCTGTGAGTGGTAGTTTATTGTGCACCTCATACTCATCCTGTGAGTGGTAGTTTATTGTGCACCCCATACTCATCCTGTGAGTGGTAGCTTATTGTGCACCCCATACTCATCCTGTGAGTGGTAGTTTATTGTGCACCCCATACTCATCCTGTGAGTGGTAGTTTATTGTGCACCCCATACTCATCCTGTGAGTGATAGTGTTCAACAGGGGAGGCGTGCGGAACAGTGTGCAACAGGGGAGGCGTGTGAGGACAGTGTGCAACAGGGGAGGCGTGGGGAACAGTGTGCAACAGGGGAGGCGTGTGAGAACAGTGTGCAACAGGGGAGGCGTGTGAGGACAGTGTGCAACAGGGGAGGCGTGTGAGAACAGTGTGCAACAGGGGAGGCGTGTGAGAACAGTGTGCAACAGGGGAGGCGTGTGAGAACAGTGTGCAACAGGGGAGGCGTGTGAGAACAGTGTGCAACAGGGGAGGCGTGTGAGAACAGTGTGCAACAGGGGAGGCGAGCAAGACTTACAATTGTCCTCCAGCAACTTTTTTGTGGTTGACCTTAAGGCAGAGCTCACAGTGCGCAGCGCCGTTCCTGCGCGCTGTGAGCCAACATTCCACCAGTTACCAGCATATAAAACACTATAAATAGTATACCCTGGCTGTGTTCATCCTGTTAAATGTACATGGACGCAGCTGGGACATCACTGCCTCAAGTGAGCACATCACCAAACACACAGATTAATATTTCCCACCCCTCATCTTACGCAGGTTTGCGGCCCCAACTTTTAAGAACTATTTTGTTGCTTATATTCTATTTAATTTATCATGCTCCGCCCGCCCGTGTTTGAGGTCCGCTCCTGTGCCAGGTAAGTCCACTACGGGCTCACCATAGCGTGCTACTTGTCCCGCTCCTGTGCCAGGTAAGTCCACTACGGGCTCACCATAGCCCGTGCTACTTGCCCAGCTCCTGTGCCAGGTAAGTTACGGGCTCACCATAGCCCGTGCTACTTGGAACTTGTTCCGAGTAGCTTAATCTATAACAACGTGTTGTGAGTGGTGGTGAAGAAGATTACACAGGTACATAATGGGCTCTGGAGGTGAATTCCAAAGCTTCCCGGAATTGAATTAGATACAGAATTCCGTTACAACGCATTTCATATGTATGAACGTTTACCTAAGTAAATTATTATTATTATTATATTTAAATAGGTACCGTCGACAACATAAGAACAGATGTACCAGACGACCTCCCATTCATGCTCCCCAACCTATCACTCGCAACCTTTCCTCACACGGGCTACATATAACCTCAATATAGACCTCTTCCTAATCCAAAACTGTGAAACCCAACTTCCTGTCCCCCCCATTCCACCCTGGCTTTATACAACTCCTAATACAGCAATACAACTCGAAGACAACATTCCAAAATCTGCACAAAACTAAACCATAGTCTCAGTCTTTGTCTCAACAATGGAAAATTGCTACCCAAATACCACAAAGATTTACACAGATGGGTCTCGCATCATCATGAACAACGTACCCTCGGTCACTAGCGCTGTATGGATACCGGAGTACCATCTCAAGCAGGGATGGTGGCTACCAAACCAACTATCTATTTTCACAGCTGAATTATATGCCTTATATCAAGCTCTCCAAATCATCACAACATTACTAGTTGGGATATATACAATCTGTAGTGACTCCAAGAGCGCGATTCAAGCAATTACGTACTCTTCGAAAACATGCAAGGAGATTGTCTACCTATGCCTTCAACTTCTTCACAAACATCAATTGAACGGTTATGGCACCTCTATCCAATGGGTCCCAGCACATTGTGGTATTCTCCATAATGAACTAGTAGACCAACTAGCCAAAGCGATGCACGACACGCCTCACATTACTCATCATCCAATTCTCCATGTTGCACGTAAAGGAGCTTTCAAAGACACCATCTCCCAGGATATTGCAACAAACTGGAGAACGTTATGCTCATCTTTGCACTATGGGTCCATTAAAAAGAAATGGGAAACTTTGAAACATGTCCGATATAAAAGCAGAGAAATTGATATAGCGATGACCAGATTAAGGCTGGGACACACCTAACTAGCAGCACACAGCTCTAAGTACAGAACAGACATCAATGAACTCTGTACTCACTGTCAGATGCCTGAAACAGTCGAACACTATCTCCTGCACTGCTTCCGACATCATAGTGCCAGAGTAAATTTCAAATAAGTCTTTATCGCACTTAAAATACCCTTTACCATCGAGCATATATTAGGAAGTGGTGACCACTCGTTACAAGAAAAATACCAAATAGTCAAACCACTGGCTAAATATATCCAGTCGACCAACAAATAGCCATATGCTGTATTGTGCCTGCCAATTTTTGTCAACTACTATTCAGCTGTCATTGCAATCAATCTGAGCTACCTATGTGCTTTAATATACCTACAATTTTCTCTCATCTTTTTTTTTTTTGCCTTGTAACTGTTATCATTTTTTTATAAATTTTGCAAGTATTTACCTACTTAAATTTTCTTAGATTAAGGACCTGCCCGAAACGCTGCGCGTACTAGTGGCTTTACAAGATTGTAATTACCATTTATTGTAATCCCAATATATATATATATATATATATATATATATATATATATATATATATATATATATATATATATATATATATATATATATATATATATATATGTCGTACCTAGTAGCCAGAACGCACTTCTCAGCCTACTATGCAAGGCCCGATTTGCCTAATAAGCCAAGTTTTCATGAATTAATTGTTTTTCGACAACCTAACCTACCTAACCTAACCTAACCTAACTTTTTCGGCTACCTAACCAAACCTAACCTATAAAGATAGGTTAGGTTAGGTTAGGTAGGGTTGGTTAGGTTCGGTCATATATCTACGTTAATTTTAACTCCAATAAAAAAAAATTGACCTCATACATAATGAAATGGGTAGCTTTATCATTTCATAAGAAAAAAATTAGAAAAAATATATTAATTCAGGAAAACTTGGCTTATTAGGCAAATCGGGCCTTGAATAGTAGGCCAAAAAGTGAGTTCTGGCTACTAGGTACGACATATATATATATATATATATATATATATATATATATATATATATATATATATATATATATATATATATATATATATATATATATATATATATATATATATATATATATATATATATATATATTTATTGTAATCCCAATATACCTTCTTGTATATACAAGAAGGTATATTTATTTATTTATATACATAAATAAATAAATTGGGTCACATGTGACCCGCGCCACATTTATACCTGGCGCCACCAACAGCTGAACACACCGAGGCTCACCATAGCCCGTGCTGCTTGGAACTTGTTCCGAGTAGCTGAATCTATAACAACAACAGCTGAACACAGAAAACAATTTTTTTTAAATTATTCTTTATACTCATTTAGAGTGCTGTGTAGGTTAGAGTGCTGCCTAGCCTAAGTGTAGGGTAGAGTGCTGCCTAGCCTAAGTGTAGGGTAGAGTGCTGCCTAGCCTAAGTGTAGGGTAGAGTGCTGCCTAGCCTAAGTGTAGGGTAGAGTGCTGCCTAGCCTAAGTGTAGGGTAGAGCACTGCCTAGCCTAAGTGTAGGGTAGAGTGCTGCCTAGCCTAAGTGTAGGGTAGAGTGCTGCCTAGCCTATACCTAGATTGATAATTCCTGTAATAAATGCACACACTATTCATTTAACCACTTGTTCATATTTTGAGATGTCAGACTTTGTATACTTTTCTGGGCTACCCACGTGCAATCAAATCATATAGTTATTTACCATATTGATTTCAACTTAATCTTTCAGGAAGAGGAGTTGCCTACGGAGATTAAGAAAGAGGCAGAAGCCTATTGGAAAAATAAATATAATGGCCTTTCCCATCAATCAGTTAAACAATGGTAAGTATCATATTCGGAAGCAATGTTTACTGGTAAGAATTGGGATATCTTCTTATTTCCGAACATTTTTAGTGCCGTCATATTATTTTTTAAACGTGATTACAGCCTCCTCATCCTTCTCCCTCTTGTTTCTTGTAGTCCTCCTCATCCTTGTATCCTTGTAACATCCTCCTCCTTCTCAGCTTACCCTCCTTTCTCTTCTCCCATTTCCCTCTCTTTTCTCCAGTTTCCCTCTCTGCTTCCCCATTTTCCTTTCCCTCCTGCCTTTCTCCAGCTTCCTACCCATCTTCCCCTTCCCAGTCCTCTGTATGAGTTTCATCTGCAATTTTGTTTCTTCTGAAATTTGCTAATTTTGCTGTTTTATACAAAACATTGTTATGATTGTAGTAGTACAAACCATATAACACAATTTGGCACACATTTTGTTACAATACCACAATTGCTTGTCTCTCCTTGTATATTAGTCTTTCTTCAGGAAGTGCATTATAGGCTTTTAGGCAGTCTAGGAAGATGCAGTCTACCTATCCTTCTCTTGCCTTATTTTGGTGATTGTCAGAATTCAGTCAAGTTTGTTAATGTTAAGCATGATCTTCTCTCCCTGAAGCTGTGTTGTGCCTCTGTTTTAAAATTTACTCTCTAAATGTTCTACAATCCTTTTTCTGAGGACTTTTTAGAATCTTGCATGAAATTCATGTTAATGACACTGGTCTATAGTTTAGTATCTTAAGGCTGTCCCCTTCCTTCAATATTGGAACTTTATTTACCTTTTCCAGATTTATGGTAGCTCTCTCATCACTAGTGTAATGTTGAACACTATAGTTAATGGTTAACACAAGCCCTCTGCAGCTTCATTTGGTTCCCATGGTGATACAGTATCTGGTCTGGTCCTGCTACTTTCGGTACATCCAGTTCCTCCAGGTATCATTTTACCTCTAATACGTTAACTTTTCTGTCTAATATTGTTTCTGGTCATCTGTTGTCACCCCTTCTTAGACACTTATCTGGTTCTGATTGTTGAGTTTTCACATGCTTCTTTGTCATCTAAGAGTGCTTCTCCCTGTTCCTTCAACCTTATCACATGGTTTAACTGTTCTATTGATTTTTTAATTAATGTGTTATAAGTTCAATCATCTCATTTGTTGACTTCCATTTCTGTCTCATTGAACCTACCACAGATAATCCCTAACCCTTCTGTAGTCCCCTCCTTTGTATTCTCTCTTGCTACTTGCTCATTTTCCAGCTCTTTCATTTATACAGTGTAATCAAACACAGTAATGTAGTGGTCACTGACTCCTAGTGATACCTCAGATTGTAAGTTCTCTACATCAGTGGGTGCCAACCTTTCAGAGCTCACAGATCGCTAAATTCATAATTTTAAATACCCCAGACCACTAATGTGAATCCCACGGTCCACCAAACAAGAAATGATAGTTATTAAAGTCAATTACTTGATGCCATTAAATAGAGTATAAACAGTTCAAGAAAATACACGAAATACATTGTTTTTGTTAAATACAAAAATACATTGTTACATACAATGCACAAATAAAATTGTCTGGTGGACCACCAGTGGTCCGCAGATCACAGGTTGGCGACCGCTGCTCTACATCATCTTCATTTTGGGTAAATACTAGGTCTAGGGTAGTTAGATCATCTCTTTCTCTTGTCGGCTAACTGATATGCTGCCACAGGAAATCTTGCTCTTGATATTTCATCTACCCTGTGATGATCCTTTGTTGACAAGTCTATTTCCTTGTGGTTAAAATCCCAAAGTACAGTTATTTGATCTTTGCTTTTCTTTTACCATTGGGCATGCTTCCTTGCATTTATATTCCTCTCATGATCTTCCTGTAATGTAGGGGGTTGTAAATAACCTACCACTATCTTCCTGGTCTTTACTGTTATCATACCTAGTATAAAATCGTCCTCACAACTCCAATGTTCTTATATCAATAGGGCTACTCCTCCCCCCTCCCCCCCCATCCTGTTTATCTTTTCTTTTTGTGCTTCCTGGTATTCTCTTTGGAATATTGTATCCTCTATTATGTTTGCAGTTTTGTCTCTGTAACTGAGATGATATGAGGATGCAGTTCCACCACCAGTTCTTGCAATTCTACTCCTTTATTTGTAACACCATCTGCATTTCTGTATAAAAATTTTGTACTTTACATTCTACTGGACTGCTTTGTTTCCATTCTGAGGGGTAGATTCTCCTTTTGGGCTAGTTCCATTCCTGAGGGTAGCATTTGTGAGTGTTGGTCTAATCACAGAGTATCACTGTATATATACACAGTATACACAAGGCAATAGGTATGCATTTGTAGATATCATGTATACAAAGTATACATAAATTCAAAGTATACATAAACTCTGGCATAAATTCAGTAACTATATTCTTATTGTGTTATTTTAGTAATGCAGGTATTGTACAGTATATTAGTTATACCTGTACTGTACTATATATGCAAAGCTGAGCATAAGTAATTCTAAATTTTATGAACTATGGTTTTTGATATACAGTAAAATTAATTTTATATTTATTGTCATATTTTTTAGTGAAGCTTGCAATGATAAAGGGAAGAAGTATGTTCTCTCCATGTTCCCATATCCATCTGGTAAGCTGCATATGGGCCACGTCCGTGTGTATGCCACCAGCGATGCCATGGCCAGGTATTACCGGGTCAGAGGATACAAGGTATATACACAATATTTTTTGCCACTACTGCTCTTGCCAAGCCTGTGTAGAGTAGTTTTTCAAACTAATATTGCTTGTGTACACAATTTAATACTTTGCATTCTTTTGATAACATTTTGATTTTTTACTGGTTGATACTGAAGATTTAATAAAATGTTTGATTGGCACAGTAGTCAGTGCAGTTGGTTTAGAACCAAAAGATCCTGGATGCAATCCTCGCAGTAGGATGGAAATTTTGGATATGTTGTGTTTTACCTGATCCCTCTGTTCATAGAACAGTAAACAGGTACCCAGGAGTTAGGCAGTTGTTGACCCAGGGGGGACCTTGATAAGCCTATCAGGCTTCTTGTCCCCCCACAATGTGAAATGTATTGCTTTTTGTATACAGTCTAACATGAGATGCCTGAAGTGGAACCAAGAAATAATAATTATTTTCAGCTTAGCCAAAGCATATGGAATCATCATTTTCAGCTTCCACATATCTCTCACCAGTGATTCAAGGAACTCTCATCCACTCGCCTTACCCCGGTAAGTGGCTGGGAATTCCTCGATCGCTGGTTCGAGTCAGTTCGGTGCTTCAGTTGATTTCCTCATTGATGTACAGTATATCACTTTTGTGTGATTTCTTTGTGTATAGGAAAAATAATCTTTTTTTTTTAAGCTCCATATTAAGCAGTTATGGATACGTTTAAATTCTTATGTAATCTTTTAATAGTAAATCATATAGTATCTGTATATAGTAAATTAAATACATGTATTATTTATTTGTCAGGTTATTCATCCTATGGGCTGGGATGCTTTTGGCCTACCAGCTGAAAATGCAGCAATTGATAGTGGTGAGATGCCTGAAAAATGGACCTTGAGTAATATTCAGCAGATGAAAGATCAGCTACAGGAGCTGGGTTGCAGATTTGACTGGGATCGAGAGATTGCAACATGTGATCCAAAATATTACCGTTGGACTCAAGCCATTTTTCTCCTCTTGTTTCAAGCAGGACTGGTATATCAGGAGGAGGTTAGTGATGACTTTGTTTTATGTGCTGTACCTGTATTCAGCATTCTTTGGCAGTCTACGATTATAATAATATGATATATGATGATAATTTTAATTATTATTATTTGATGGGGCTACTTCAGTATAACTGCCCATTATTTCCTGCTTGAATATAGCTTACATTATTTTACCTGAACTGAACGTGCATTGTGTACTGTATTACAGTAAAAGTTCAGTACCTCAGGTTATATAGGGCAGGACATAAGTAGGGTTATACAGAGATTATTTTTTTTACATTGGCCGGGCCGCGGGGACGCTAAGCCCCGGAAACACCTCAAGGTAAGGATCATTACTCTACCATCAAAACTATAAAACTCATATTTACAAACTTTAATTTAAAAATTTGGTATTGCTGCCTCATTTGCAAAATTACTACTGGTACTAGACCACACACCAGAAGTTGAAGGGACGACGACGTTTCGCTCCGTCCTTGACCATTCTCAAGTCGATTGAGAATGGTCCAGGACGGACCGAAACGTCGTCGTCCCTTCAACTTCTAGTGTGTGGTCTGGTCAACATACTTCAGCCACGTTATTATGACTCATCGCCTACTACTGGTACTAGCAGTAGGCATCCATCAGTCTCTGGAGAATATGGAGTTGCACTCTGGTACTAGCAGCATATAAAATAATCTAATCCATGCAGCTTGAGCAGTGCAAATGTTTTTTTACTTATATATAAAATGTAATCTTCAGTAAAGTTAAAGTAAAGTTTTGCTTGCTATTTCTCTACATAATTGCTACTCTCTACTCTACCTTTTTGTACGGTTTGTCAAGACCTTTAAAAGCAATATTTCTATGTACTTAACCACTGGTATTGGTGGTGTTCCTTACAGATTTTGGTACCAAGAATGATTGACATCTTAGGTACTGTGGAGATTTATTACAGAGAGCCTGCCACACCACCTGCCCACCAACACCCTGAATCACACCACCTATCTTTAAACAAAAACTACACCACCTGCACATCGACACCCCGCACCAACATCAATTAACTCCCTTCACTACCACCACTAATTCTCCACGCATGCTTACTTGCAACCAACATTGTGCAAGAAGCTAATTGTCTTTTTTAAAGTAGTTTACATTGTGTGTAAAGCGAGGGAGAATATTTTAAGTTTAATTAATGCTGACTAACAGATTCTTTTTGACAGGCATTGGTGAACTGGGACCCAGTGGATCAGACTGTGTTGGCAAATGAGCAGGTGGACGTCAATGGTTACTCGTGGAGGTCTGGTGCCAGAGTGGAGAAACGCTTTCTGAAACAGTGGTTTATCAAGACAACCAGGTATAAATATAGAGGAATACATTGGTGTTGTCAATGTTTCACATGTTTGAATGCATTTACATTCCAATTTGTAGCTATCATGCATAATTTGATTTTAAATATCTATGTACCTATCTTGAGGTTATCTTGAGATGATTTCGGGGCTTTAGTGTCCCCACGGCCCGGTCCTCGACCAGGCCTCCACCCCCAGGAAGCAGCCCGTGACAGCTGACTAACTCCCAGGTACCTATTTACTGCTAGGTAACAGGGGCATTCAGGGTGAAAGAAACTTTGCCCATTTGTTTCTGCCTCGTGCGGGAATCGAACCCGCGCCACAGAATTACGAGTCCTGCGCGCTATCCACCAGGCTACGAGGCCCCTCATACCCTATACTGTATATCTTTTATAAGTTGGTTTGGGTATTTTTTCCCTCCGTAATCTGTGACCATTCCGAGTGTTTAAACCTTATATTATAATAAAATATTGATATACTGTACTGTACTTCATTATAGTAACAATTTTCATATTCTGGTATTTCAGTTAACTCACTCTTACTGATTTGCCCAGGACCCAACTAAAACTTGTGCATACTGTAGTATAAGATAAGATAAATAACATACAATAAAACCACATAAATTGGGAATATTATAACCCAGTTTGATTTATTCTTACTTAATGACTCATAAGAATCAATATATACATAGTGTTTAACAAATGTGAGAGTCCATAGACATTTGAGAGAACTAATTATTAGTATTATTACTATATAGATATATAAATGCCATAAGATGAATTTTTTTGTAAACCTCTAAATTACTGTGTGTTGTGTAAGAATATAATAATAGTGGTGGAGAAATCATTTATTGCCCTCAATCTTGTGCTGTACAGTGCTCTTAAGATGATCCAACATAACACGGATCACATGCTGGGTGAAGTTCAATCTACCATTATTCTTGTAAACTTGGGCCTACTAGATTACCTACAACGAACAAATAAAAAATGTTAATTTAAATTTCATATTGGTATAAGAGTTTGTTACCCCTTTTATTACCATGATATTTTGTTGCGGTCTGATAAAACTACTGTATTCATGAAATTTTGTTTTCAATTTCAGGTTTTCAAAATCTCTCGTTGATGGTTTGTCTGACCCAACATTGGAAAATTGGAGTGACATCGTCAAGATTCAGCGTCATTGGGTTGGAGATTGTGTAGGGTACAGGGTAGAGATGCCTGTAGAGCAGACGGATACATGTAGTAAAGATACTTATGTACAAGAAAGTGGGAAATTGGCCTTATGGATGGCACAGCCCGAGCTTATATATGGAATAAGCTTTATTGGAGTTCATTCTGGTCATAAATATGATTCAGACTCTTACAAAGTACGGAAACATGATAAATATCAGTTATTGAGTGTTTGTGCTGTTTGCCCTATCAGTCAATGACGAATTCCAGTTATTGTTTGTGATGATTTGCCATACATTGAAGATGCTGAGTTTTATGTAGGAATTCCTTGCATATCCAATGTTGATATGTCTGTTGCAAGAACATGTAATTTTGAAACTCCAGAAGTTATTGAAAATGGCAAACTAGTAAATTGTGGTAACTTAAGCGGCTTAATGTTGGACTCGGCAAGAACACTAGTGACTAACCCTTAAACTGCGCATGGCGTATATATACGCCCTGAGTAACATGTCCCATGGTGCGCATGGCGTATATATACGCCATAGGGTGCCAGGCCTGATTCAAATGGCCCGCGGCTACACGGGGTTCACAGTAGCTTCCTCAGGGCTCTTGTAAACAGATGCCATTTTGAAAAAAAATCGTGGGCAATATTCTCAGGTGTGAGAGGCACAGTACTGTTGGAGCAACCAAGGCCGGCGCACGCAGCATGAGTGAACAGCATTGATGTTCAGCTTGTGACCACAGCATCGCCGAAAAATGTCAAAATAAATATATAATTGTTATTATTTAGCGATGACAATATTACAGATGACCAATGACTGTGATATAAATAACCAGGGTTGTGATAATAGCAGGATTGTTGTAATAATTAGCACTGTGGGAGGAGTGATGCTGAGAGATGGAGGGAGACAGCATCGTTTACTGACTGTGTGGCCACCTGTTATTGTTTGCATTCACCATACCAGGTCAGTGGTTCTCTATGGTGAACACAAATGTAGATACTTATATATAATGTGTGTATTAGTGTAATAACAGCAAAAGGATTATGCTGGGAGGAGCCATATAGGTGACGGAGGTGACATCGTCTGCACGATTTGTCTAGCTGTTTAGAGGGTGGCCACTATGCTCTTTGGGCGCACTACAAGCTTAGGTGTACAGTTACGGTGCATAAAACATGTAGATATTTATATATAATATGTGTATATAGGGTAATAACACTGCAAAAGGTATTGTTGGGGGAGAAAGTTTAGTGCGTGTGACCTTGAAAGAGTGAGGGAGCCGCCAGCCGCCATCTGTGTATAGCGACGACTCTTAGTGCCTGAACTAACTATATCAGCTTGGCTGTACAGTTGTGGTGAACAAAATATACACATACTTATATATAACGTCTGTATATAGTGTAATAACACCACAAATGGTATTGTTGGGGGAGAAAGTTTAGTGCGTGTGTTGAGGGAATGGCAGCGAGTGGCTGGCTGGTGTGTGGCGGTAACTCCTCGTTGCTTTTCGACTCTCAATACCAACTTAGTGGTTCGTTATGGTGACCAAAACATGCCAATACTTATATATAACCTGTGTATAGAGTGTAATAGCAGCAAAACTATTTGTTCATTGTTTTATAAACATAATAATTGAATCACTAATATGCACATCATACTTTTGAGTATAGTGATTATTAACCACTTTTATTATATAAATATATTACAATACACACTATTGAATAATATTACTGCAAAAAAACTAAGAAAAAATCAATCGGAGACATTGAAACAATTAGGTAATAATATCTTTGTGGCAACTCCCATCTGTCAACGCGGGTGACGCTGACCGGGTCTGACGACCGCTCTGTCAACGCCCACTTTTTGCCAGACTTCCTCGGTCAATTGCGCCCAAAATATGTCACCTACGATTTTTTTTTTTTTTCCGTGCTCAGGGGACACAAATTAACATGTTTAGAAGAGGAAAAATTTTTTTTGAATATTTTTTTTTTCTTGCGCACAGGGGTGTAAATGTCCCAAGGACCCCTGAGCAGTGTAAGGGCTAAGCAACTTGCTGAAATAGGAGCAGGGGGATTTCAGACTAGTGTTAAGTTACGTGACTGGTTGATATCACGACAGCGGTACTGGGGCACCCCAATTCCAATCATTCACTGTCTAGATTGTGGATTAGTCCCTGTGCCTGAGGACCAGCTTCCAGTAGAACTGCCTCAGATTACAAGCTTCCCAAAAAGAGGTATATCGCCACTGAAGGAGGCAAGTGACTGGCGGAAATACAGTTGTCCAAGGTCAGGCAATTTTTTAGTGTAAATGCAGTATATATATACAATAAATTATATGTATTTGAATTGTAACAAATTATAATTAGAAAAATTTAGAATTATATTTTATTGTTCTGTATGTGTACATGTGCAAAAGTTTATACATGTACACAATTTACTGTACTATATATTATAACATGCCTGAATAATTTCTAGGAATCTGCCGCTAATAACTATATATTTTATCTTGTGAATTCATTTTGTAACCCAACTTTATTTTGTGATGACAGATGTGGAGGTGAGGCAGAACGTGAGACAGACACAATGGACACCTTTGTTGATTCATCTTGGTATTTTCTTCGTTTCCTTGATCCCAACAACAGCAAGGCGGCCTTCTGCTACAACATTCAAGATACAATGATGCCTGTTGATCTGTATGTTGGGGGCAAAGAACATGGTATATGTCCATATTTTTTTTTTAAATGTATGCAATTGACTTAGTTGACATTAACTTAATTGACTTAGGGAGCCGATCGGCCGAGCGAACAGCACGCTGGACTTGTGATCCTGTGGTCCTGGGTTCGATCCCGGGCACCGGCGAGAAACAATGGGCAGAGTTTCTTTCACCCTATGCCCCTGTTACCTAGCAGTAAAATAGGTACCTGGGTGTTAGTCAGCTGTCACGGGCTGCTTCCTGGGGGTGGAGGCCTGGTCGAGGACCGGGCTGCGGGGACACTAAAGCCTCGAAATCATCTCGAGATAACCTCAAGACACTGCTTCTGGATGTAAGCACTTAAATTTGTAATAGTAATTTTATTTACTACTGTGAGAGATACCTTTGCTGCTCTTAATATAAATTTGTTTGATGCAGCACAGTCATTGTTGTTAGATTTCTTTGCATTTGACATTTTGTTTATGGCCATCAAATGTATGGGAGAGCAGCACAGGTTTGCACTGTGGTTAAGTTTGCCCACTCGAGTATCGGGGTTGACTGTTCATACCTTGTTCTATGTAGGTGCTGATTGCCCAGTTGATGGACCATAACACAGCAGCAAACTTGGTGGTAATTATGGCAGGGTGGACCTCGAATGACCGAGAAGTCAAGGCAAACCTACTTTTTTTTTATATATATATACTGTAGTTTGTAAAGATAATGTGTTCATTATACAGTATAGAATATAACAGCATAATTGCCAATGACTTATGGGAGTTATGTACTATTTAGTAGATTACTTCACATTCTTTAGTGGAGTTCAGTAAATGAATGTGGTTGCTGGTCCTACCGTGGTAAGTGTGGTAAACCCACTTATCAAAATATGGCTGATGGCTAAGGTTTGCCCTGGTGGTAACCACCTTAGCTTATTGGCACTCATCACATTAGGCAATGGAGGACTTTCCTATCCATGTGGACAACTACCTTTTCAAAGGTACTTGTCCCCTTGTAAATAGGGTGTCAGGTACATATATTGAAACACTACTTTCTATCCCTGTTGTTTGGATTCTCCTGCGCGGTTGCCTGTCCCTCAATAGAATTCTTGGTGACTCAGATACTTTTGATGTCGTTCGCCTTATGCGTTTTTGTTCTCGTATTGGCATTCTTGGTGATATTTAGCACCCTCTGATTATTCCGCACATTTGATGGTGCTACATAGCCTTCCCGGTTTGGTGCATTCTTTTGATAACTACTTACTTGGATTCTCCTGTTCCTTCTCCTTGTCTCCTCCTCCTCCTTGAGCTTGTTACGTTGGTCTAAGCTACAAGTGGGATTTGCTGGCTTTGCCAACTCTGTTGTGGTAATGGGTACTGTCACTTGGAGGAAGGAGGTATGGGTAATTTAGAATTACAAATGCCATGTAGTTAGCAAAGCAACTATTGATGTCAATGTTTTTTCTTTTTTTCTTAGAAGGATTTTAGGGTATTTCTTGCTGTTTTGTCTAGTAGCATTCTAGTCCCTCAGTAGTGGCTTGAAATAGACATTGTCTGCCTTGGATAATTTTCATAAAAAAACAAACATTTGCAAAGATACTTGTTACAAGAACCTTGCGGATGACACGTCCTCGGTGGGCCACATGGGCTCTAGCCCAGGGAGCATACAAGGGACTGGCTCAGGAATAATGCAGTTTACTATTACCTTATTTTCTGCAAGCTGATGTGTGTCTACCCAGTGAAAGTGGAGCAATGATTAGTATTTACACAGTACTGTATATATATTTATGTAATGTTATTTTAAAAGCTACATACAATATCATACTGCATCTTAAGTTAGCAATTAAGTCATTCTTTTTACACTCACTTAAGTACAGTTTGATGTACCATGTAAGTCTTTGAAAGTAAATATTAGTAAATAGTTCATTTACATGCATGTATTAGGGCTTGGTAAAGATGTGTAAGACTTTATGATGAATATTATTTTCCAGCTGACCTTCACTTGTACTTTGCCCGATTTATGCAACATTTTCTGGGCAGCAAGGGGATGGTAAGCCACTCGGAGCCCTTCAAGAGGCTCATCATGATGGGTATGGTCATGGGACAGTCATATTTGGTTAAAGGTTCTGGACGTTACATCACTAAAGACCAAGTAGATTTTTCAGGTAAGCTTTTCTCTGAATGACATGTTTACATTAATTGCAAAATGTCTTAAATTTTAGTTTGAAAGAATTACAGTAAGCATGTTGATCTTGTAATTTAGATCCTACAGATTAGAAATCTAATTAACAAAACTTTATTTGTTGATGAAAACAGTTTATTAGCAAAAATAAAAAATGGCTGCAAGGAAAACATGAATATACCCAATATCTTCTCCTTAAATACTTGATTTGTGGTGAAAAAATACATTTTAAGGTGTCCTGGGCTCAGCTTGTACTACTGTACAGTATTACATTGTCTATATATAATTAATAAGCAAAGCAAATAAGTTATAAATCTCAAAACGACTACCACCGTATTGCAAAATTGGTTATAACATGGGCAGTGCTGTAGAACCGCACTCTAATGAATTATTGGAGTAAGGATGGAATGGTCCACAATGGGACTGATCCACCTTCTTTGAGGGGGTGATTTTATTTGTTGGAAAGTCCTCTGCCTGCCTTGATTATTGTTTTTTTCCCTCATCCCACTATTTTGAGTGGTCCGGCATTTGTGGCATACAAATGCATTTGTGCCACATAGGTCCTGCATTTTTGTGGCACAAATGCAGTGATCCTGCATTTGTGGCATACAAATGCTGCATATATTTAACCTACACTTTGTACATCATAATAGTACTGTATAGCTCCAAACTGGCCCTTCAAGAGGGTATTCTCAATCCAGACAAAGTGAGTGCAAATGCCATCATTGTTAAAATACTGGTTATCTTGAGATGATTTCGGGGCTTTTTAGTGTTCCCGCGGCCCGGTCCTCGACCAGGCCTCCGCCCCCAGGAAGCAGCCTGTGACAGCTGACTAACACCCAGGTACCTATTTTTACTGCTAGGTAACAGGGGCATAGGGTGAAAGAAACTGCCCATTGTTTCTCGCCGGCGCCTGGGATCGAACCCAGGACCACAGGATCACAAGTCCAGTGTGCTGTCCGCTCGGCCGACCTGCTCCCTAACCGGCTGACCGGCTCCTGGTGGTCTAATGCTGTAGGCTGTAGCTCCACAAATTAATAAAAAAACATTACACAATCTTAATTTCCTTTATGACATACAATAGAACAATTATTGGTCAAAATTTTGGTGGCAAAATTATAAATGGAGGACAATTATTTGCGACAGAAACAAAATAATTTTGAAGATCTGTGCACCACAAGTACCTCATGGCATGTGTGGTTCAATAACAAATAAATCACAGAAAATGTATTATTCTACAATTGGCATCTTTTGCAACATGTGATAAAGCCGTAATTTGTGTAAATTTTGGTGCCAAAATTATGTACAGTATGTGCATTTATCATTAGACCCATGAATGTAAAATGATCACGAAGGATCCTGTTCTCACCACTGGCAGTAGCTGGTGCCTCAGCCAAGAGAGAGGCAGTGAGGCAAGCAACTCAAACTGTGATGCTGATGCTGCTTTATTTTGACATCACAGAAAAAACATTCCTGCAATCTTCATTTACTGTATCGTATAACGAAGCAACCCTGTCATTTTCCATTTATTAGTCTCTCTAAGGGAAACCCTACGACTGTGTTGTACAATAATTTTATGTTTTCTTGCAGTTAATCCACCAGTGGAGCTTGGATCTGGTGCACCAATAGAAGTTACATATGAAAAAATGAGCAAGAGCAAACTAAATGGCGTTGACCCACAGGTATTGGCAGTGCCCACATAGAGACTAGCAAAATTTGGCATAAAATTACAAATACTCTTGATTATAATAAACATTTTATGTATGGCCAGTAGCCAATCAGCTGATATCAGTTACCTCTAGGACACTATTATCAGACAGGTCAAAGGATTGTCATAATATTGATTCATATCATTGTACACAATCCATGTACCATTTCATCCTGTAGGACTATGTAGACATGTTCCTTCTAATTTAACTTGTTTGTGAATTGAGCTGAAATTGGAGACCTTGCCTAAAAGTTAAGGGAAATATTTGCTTATGACACCAGTGACGTTGATATTTTACAGGAAGTTCTACAGAAATATGGTACAGATACCACCAGACTGCTGATGTTAGCCAACTTTGCTCCTTCATCGCAAAGAAACTGGTCTGAGGAAAGTAAGTCGGTCAAGATTTGGTTCTGTGTTTTAATGTACTGTGCATTATTATTGCCATGAAGATGAAGGATTTTCATACATTTTAGAAATTATAAAAAATAATATTGAAAATTGTGTTGTCATTTTGAATCTAGAAAAATTCTTTGCAATAATTTCTTTGTACATGATACACATCTTAGGTTGTTAATACCTTCTATTGTATCTATTGGAGATTTTTGTTCAGTTTTTCAGATCCCAATTAGATTTTTATATTTTATGTTGTAGCGTTTCCTGGCATCCTTAATTGGCAGAAACGTCTGTGGTTGACTGTTGCGGATTTTATACGCATCCGAAAGAATAAAGAAGAAAGCAATGGAATGTCTTTAAGGTAGAATTATTTTTAACTGCTATTTGTTACTCAGTTGGGGTGGTCTGTATTGCCTCCACATTATGCATTATAAAATTATAGTATTTATTGGCCTTAAAGTAGGCCAACTAATTTATCAGATAATGTTAAATTCTGTATAATACATCTTTATTTTGAAATATTATATTTCATGATTGATAATAACTATTGGTTGACTTTTGTTGTGTAGGCCAACCTTGTAATTACCCTGTAACGGTTCTGGAAATCAATGTCCCTGCAATTCGGTTTCTGACAAAGCCTCCTGGTAGTCTGGTCAACCAGGCTGTTAGATGCTGCTGCTCACACACAGTCTTGACATATGAATCACAGCCTGGTTGATCAAGTATTGTTTGGAGGCATTTTTCAAGTTCTCTTTTAAACATAAGAGGTCGGTTAGTTCTGCTGCTAATATACAGAGGGAGTGTATTGAAAAGTCTTGGGCTCATGATGGTGTGGTTAGGGCTTAGGAATATTTGTATTTTCCTGCACAGAAATAACACCACATGAGACTAGAAGGCATGGCTGAATGTGCAAAATTGCCATTGAAAAGTAGAGGGGCAATATTTACATTGAAAGAAAACTTGATCAACTTCAAAGGCCCAAGACTTTTCAGTACTTCCAATTTGGCCCCATACTGCATCAGGTTTTCATGGTGCTTAAAAATAAAGATGTTATTTTTGCAATTCTGTTTGCCTTAGGACAAATAGTTTTGGCTGGAGGATTGTGTCTGGAACATCCTTTGTATGGAACATATAAATTCTTCTCTTATGAATTTAATCTACCTAGAATATTCTACTCCCTGTAGGGAGTAAGATTATTGCTACCAAATATAATTTTATGACAACCTTTTTATATATGATTTATTGTATCTTACAGCTCGGAAGAAGCTCAGGAAAATGATAAATTCCTGTGGGAGAGCCGCAACCGTTACCTTCAAAGCATTACTTTTCATTTTGAACATACTCATCAGTTGAGTGTTGCTATCTCATACATGCAGGGTTTAACTGGCAATCTGCGGGTGAGTGTGTCTTTACATGTATTCAAATACAATACATTGAAAGTGTTTCCTAATTTGAAACTCATTCAAAATCTTGGAAGAATACTTTAAATGTCCTCATTCATTATATGTACAGTACAGGTATATATTTTTTAAAATAGTGCAATATTACAAGCCATAGAACAACCACCAATGCCAATTTTGATAAAAACCGGATAAGGAAGCAGAAATTTGATTGTTGACAAATGGTTTGGTCACGTGCCCTTATGACTGACTGGTTATTCACAATAAAATCCCTGCTCCCACTTGGTATTTTCCTCAGAGATCTTATAATAAGTTTTAAAATTTGCTCGGCATTTCGTATGCTATTTTAGCTATGTTTGTTGATTCCTAGTTGGCTAGAATGAGTATTTGCCTCCACTATAGATACTGTATTTATAATTGGTGAATTAACCTCTTACTAACTCGCATCACATTACTTTGACTTTGCCGTAGCGGAGATCTGACTCGTCTCGTGTTAATGTGATTGCAGGAGTCATTAATGTTTGTGTTATAATATTTATAGTAAAACAGTGCTAGTCTGATGTTTAGTGGATGCTGTCAAGAAAACTTGACTTCTTTTAACATTTATAATATTTCACATTGAAGATTAATAATAATGTATGCATATTTATATACAACTGTTTAATTTACAATTACAAATTCTCTTTTCAGAAAGTACAAAGGTGCTGTGCATTAAGCGAGGAATTTGAGTTGACATTAGGAGCATTAATAATTATGCTGGCCCCCTTAACTCCTCACTTTGCCAGTGAACTGTGGGCAGGATACTGTAGTGTTGCTACCTCTCCACACACCAAACACGTCTGTATATGTCATGTCCCTTAATTCACTTATTTTGGAAAATGATACATTATTATAAAGAATATATGATTTATATGTATATGATTTAACTAATATTTCCTTATTAAATTAGTTTGTAGGGTACATATATGTATAAATATATACTTTTAAGCCTGCATTTGAAAGTAATGTACCGAGGAGTAATTTATAATTTAATTTTCAGGACCTTCCTGTAGTAGAGCAGTCTTGGCCTGAAGTTGATCAAGATTACTCTCTTTCTCTTAAGTATTCGGTTAGTATAATTTAAACTTAGTCTATTGAAAACCTGACTAACACATCAAAATTTTGTGGAATATTATGGAAGATATCTAATATTGATTCAGCTGAAATCAATGTTATACTAATACAGTACTGGTATTGTACGGTATATATTCAAGTACAGTAGATACCATTTAATTCATTGTTAATACTCTTTCACCTCTTGGATCTGTATGCAGGATGATTGGACTTTCACCACTTAATGTCATCTTGAACAAGACTAACAAGTGATCAGACAAACTTCCAGATGCTCCTCTCACTATCACACCTTATTTTAACAGCCACCTGGCTGGGGAAGATTTGATCCGTTCTGTGCAGATCCGGATTTTCAAGATAGCACTGTACTGTACTTATTTTCAGTCGTCGCAAGAGTGTGGCCCAATTTCAATTTGTTTATACTGTATAGCCTAATGTAGTTTGGCATCCATAACGCCAACTTACCCCTCCCGTCAGTACCATACTGTTCACTATCCATATTATCTCCCTCCAGTCATTAAATCAATCATCCTGCACCTCCACTACCACCTACGTCCATCTTCTGCAATCATCATTTACTGTCTCCTCCATCTTCACCTTCATTCACCATCACCATTCACCATCTGCCAATACAAATTATATTCACTCTGCTGAAACCACCATTTTAATGCTCATTACTCCAACCTATGCATATTACACCAGCCTGTATGCGTTACACCAGCTTGTAATTGTTACATTCCCTGTGCTGGTTACGCTTCTGTGGCCTGAGATGCTGACCTACGGATACCTTTCTCAATTGCTGACAGGGTTTATTAAGTAAATAAATACTGTAATTCACAAATGCTTCTTAATACATTTCTTTACATATACAGTATTTCTCTAATTTAAAAAATATATATTAAATGGCACAAAAGAATATTGGATAAATAATAGAATATTCAAAATGTTATTGTCTTATGTATGGATGATAGCTGTGGGGTAATGGTTATCAAACTGTTAAAAATATTGTTAGTCTGCAGTGGACTTCACCTTGACCTTAACAGATCTTTGATGCTACATTATATACATTTTTGTCACAGATACCTGGCAAAGAGACACGTGAGGTGAAAGTGGCCAGGAAGATACTGGACCACTTGACCCCTGATGCAGCGTTAGATCTGATTGCTGCTGATGATGACTTTAAAGACTACATGGAAGGAAGGTCCATCATCACAACACATCTCAAAGTCCTACCAGGGATGGAAGCCTCTGTGCATTTCACATATGAGGTGCAAGACGTGGCTAAAGTAAAGGCAGTGTTTAAGAAGATGAAGGCAGAGAAGAAAAAGCAGAAAATGGAAAAAAGATTAAACGAGCAATTAAGAAAAGCAGAAAGTTGATAATAGTAATGTAAGCTTGTAATACTGTACAGTGTTATAATTAATATGTGAAATTACTTGTAAATATTTAGTATTTTTATGTGTGTTCCTAATTTGACAGATGATGAAGACAAGTAATAAATTATACGCAAAGGCACATGACCATTTATCTCTCTGCTGGCATCTCCACCCGTCACCCCCTCCCCCCCCCTCATTGAGTACAATTGCTTATTTTGTTTTAGTGACTCATCTGCAGTAATATAAACTAAGGCTATAATTCTTTCTCTTCCAATTTTGCAACCTCGGACATGCTGAAGCCTTACTTGGTGAACATCTACAGTTGAATTATATCATCTTTACAATTTTGAAATACTGTAATTAGAAAAATCTTTTATTTTGTATGAATTGTATTGACACAGTCTGTATTTACACTTAAACCTTCACCTAAGAGCTTCCTGGAACTGGTAGCATGCATTTCTTGCATTAAAGTGAGATCCCCAGGTACCAGCAAACTTTTGCAATCAGCAAGCAAAATTGGGCTCTTGACCAATCACAACACTTTGAGTCCATTGATGGGTAAACTACTTGTACTAAGCTTTGTCATGTTCTTATGCTTTCTGTATTAAAGGTATTAGCAACAAGACTGTCACTGTTAGCAGCGAACTTCAATATGTCCATTGTACTCGCATCTGAGAAGGTACAGTTAATGAGCTCCGAAGCACCAGGAGGCTGTTTAAACAATAACAACAGTTGATTGGCAAGTTTTCATGCTTGTAAACTGTTTAATAAATGTAACCAAAGCCGTCAAAGATTGAGGAAAGATGTACACGTTCGTAAGTACTTGCGTAACTGCTTCGTGAATCTGGCCCACTGTCTCTTGCGTCTATAGTGAGAGGTGCACGACTGCAGGCAAGTCTACCGATTCCTTTGCCATGCCTGTGGCACTTGGCTCGTGCTAAAGTGTCAATAAATTTCAGCTTTTCTTTAATATTTAGCATTTCCTTTTCTTCACTGTTTCAGCTTGTTAAACTAACTTAAACAAATGATGAAAATCTTTGTGGTTACAGATTATCCCCATGCAGTTTAAAACAGAAAAGTGCCCATGGCTTGGTGCACTAGGAAGGGACATGACCATTTTGCCCTCACCTCATAGGCCTCGTCAGCACAAAATAGATTACTTGGGAAAGAATTGGTTAATGAAATTAAATATGGTGTCCACTCAACCTATCATTTTTATCAATTCTGTTTGTGCTTAACTGCTCGGTTGCTGTTAGGCAACATCAGCTTCTCCTAAAGATGTAACCAAACTAAAACCTGGTGTTAACAGTTACTCCAAACTGCAGTGAGACCCACTGGAAATACCTCTGCCAAGTGGTATTGTAAGTATTATATGAATATACCAAATATGGTACTGTTAGAATATGAAATCTTAAGGTATTGTTTAAATCCTAATAAATAACTAAAATGCATTAAACATTATTTAATTTTCATCTTTAATAAAAGTCAACTATTTACTAATATATTAAAGTTGCTAGTTCTTTAAAAATAAAAAGACTGTTCTACATTAAATGTTCAGCAGGTAGAAATGGTATGTATTTTATATACAGTATTGTTAAGATTTATTAGAAATAAGGTTTAATAACAATCTTGTCATTGTAGATTTTCCTAATACTGTATGTAATTTTACAATACAGTATTGGCTTGAATTTTTTTAAAGGCTTTTTCCATGCAAGGTTTAGGATGTCCACCTTTTAAGTCCAGGAGTCAAAGTGAGAGCTAATCTATTAATTAGGTTTGGAGTTCAAGGAAAGTAGACTGAAATATCCCTCATTTGGCTGGATATTTGTGAACCGGTGTGAAGTTTGTAATCTTGTTACGATAGGGATTTACTTCAGGAACTTGCTGGACTGAATCAGAAAATGTCATCCTTGGAAAAATTCTAATCTGAGGTAATTAAGATTACTACATCAAATTTATATTTATTGCATGCATATATATATAAAGTTCATTAAAAAAATTTATAATTATACTACTATCTTGTTAACACTTTCGCGCTTTAGATTAGAGATAACTCGTCGCCGTTTTCTCTTACGATTCCGCATAACTGCCTACTTTTCTCGTCCATCGAAAAAATATTTCTATAAATTCCATTTTTTAACCGAAATGGATGGGGATACTTTTGTTTTGTAGAGAATTTATTTGTGAATGTTTTGGTACCAGAATGAATATTATATCACATAAACTTCTATGAGTAAAAAAAAAAATACAACAAGTATGTTTGGGGGTGTGGCGAGCGTGTGGCAGTGGGTTTCCTTTAGCCGTTGATATATCCAACACGTGGGAAATATTTGTATGTGTTATGTATATGTCTGTGTAGGGAATTTTACTGCGATCACTGTCATACAAATTATAAAATGTTTCAACAAGTATAAACATGACAAACATCAAACGAACGAAAACAATGCGTTCGTTTCTGCCGCGAACGCATACTGAGCGACGTGGTTCTATATTTGGCGCTTCTCTTACACATGCTTTGTACAAATGTTATACATTTCATCTTATAGAAAATTTTATTGCGAACACATTGGTATAAAAAAGAAATACGTACATAGAAAAGTAGGGTCAGGAAACGTATAAACTTTCCAAGCATGATTTCCCCCCTGTGTTTTCGCCAGTGCGCTCGCGGCTAACTACTCTCCACTTCACACTCTCTTGCGGGTGGGCAATTACCTATATTAAACATTCATATGCATATGTCCGTGTAGAGAATTCTATTGCGATTCCAATGATACCAAAATTAGCGATGTAGGACAACTGTAGGCTTCGCAACCATTAAGAGAGTGGAAACATTTTGTTGCTGTTTGGCGCTCTCGGCGAGTGATCTGCATAGTTTTTTATTTGGTGTTGATAATCCTTATGCTTTGGCGGCATTTTATAGGCATGCTCTTATAGACAATTTCATTGCGAACACAGTGATACCAAATTTAAATACGTGCGCCTTCAATTATTGTCAGGACAGTCAAAAGAGTGTACACTTTTCGGTCTTACCGCGTAGGCGCGCGAAGTGCCGAAAGCATCTGGGGTATTGTTTTTTTTTGAGCGCCGAGAGCGCGAAAGTGTTAAGAGAGTTCCTTCTATAATGTACAGTACAGTTTGCTAATGGATAAGAGAAGAACAAAATGAAGTTCTCCAAGCTATCTTTCAGATATTTTGAAAAATTATAATTATTTTCTACCTTTTCCAATTTCTATTTCTTCCATATTTTGCAAGGTTTTCCAACTTTTTATAAACCAACAGCTAATCACATACCTGTACCCGTTTTGTTTACTTGTTCTTTTTAATCCATATAGAAAGTTGAATATTACTTGTCTTATGTCTGGCAAGACACATTTTACACAAGCAACTGTCTATTAATTAACTTTCATATTATCCTCACAACTAAAAACAATTGTGGGATCAACACATGATAATTCCCATTGATGTTTTATTGGGGCCACAGCTGCAGCAGTTAGTGCCACCACTCGGGGAACTGGGCTGCTTTTATGTTTTCAAGACTTACAATTAATGTTAATGTAGACAGTCAAAAATTAGAAATAAAGTCTAACAAACATTATACAAGAAACCACAAATTATTTTGTTAATGTCATGAGCTAAAAAGTGCTCGATGCAAAATAGAATATTAGCATTTTTCATTTAGCATCTTTTGTTCTTATTTGTTACATTGTTCATATAGTGTCTCATTTGAATTTATCATTAAAGCAGATGCATCTTTTAGTAGCTGCGTTCCTCTGGCTGGAGATTAACGCAAGCCTCACTGGCTTCCCACACCTTCTTGGCCAACCCTGCATCACAGACTAGTGGTGATATATTATCTGATATCTGTTAAAAAAAAAGGTCATTAATATTAAAACTATTAAAATATACAGCTGTAACTTAAAATTTGTGACACTAAGCTATGTGCTCTAAACCTACAGCATAAATACAATAAAATCCATTAACATAGTTTATGTTGCCAATGGTGTGATCTACAATACAGTGTGCTGCCATGCACATTCTTGTTACGAATTATCTAGTTTTCTGCCTGCTCCATTTTACCCAGAATTCAGATTCATTGAGCTTTTCTTAATTTTTTGCTGGAGAAAAATGGAGAAGAGCCATATTCAAGTTCATTAAGAATTTGTACCTATTCACAGTGATCGCTTTGATGATTGTATCACCATAATTGTAGCAGCTCAACAGCAAATGGCAGCCATAAATTTCTCTAGGTTGGTTACTAACCTTACAATCCTCAAAGAACTCCCCTGTAATCTTAGCAGTTTCTTCTGAGATTGCCAGGTGGATAATTGTCTGGGCCCCTTGCAATGCAGTCTGTCCAAGGTTAAATAATTACCATTAAATTCATACTACATGTGATCCTAAGATATTACATAGAAATCAGTCATGAAATATACAATATTGTTATCTATCAGTAAGTGTGAGGGTAAAGACAGTTGCAGTAGTGGCAGAAGGAACAGCAAAATTACTTAAATGAACTTCATGCTTTTAATATTAAAATGTTAACACTCTTAGAATCTGTAAACAACTTATTCTGACACAGTTTAACAGTCTTAGAATTAAAACAAATGTGACTAGGATAAAAATCCCACCAAACTCTGGGAATTGTCAAACATTTCAACTGAATACAAGAATAAGATAATAGAGTCAGTGGTTTCAGCACCAGGAATAGTTTCTTGGGCCAACATTTCATCATCATCATATTCACAAGAAAAAGATGACACTGATTCAACTTTATTAATCCCTTTTGCCTATACATTTTTGCACACCGGACACAGCTGACAGATTGTAATCAGAGCTTGCTAGAATGAATTCAATAGAATTCACTGGCTTCTCCTTTTCAGCTACATAGTAGTAGTTTTTCTTGAAACATTTTTTTCATGTTTATTTTTTGTTCTCTTCAAAAAATAAAAACAAAACAATTTAACAACATGGGGCAGGTAGTTTGAAATGTGTTATTGGTGTCCCAAGAACTGATCAGTTATTAGCAAACCAGAATGAATGGTGGCCATCTTTGTTTACAATGTAGCAGGTAGACCAGACCATAAGTGACCAGTGTGGGTGTAAAGCAGTGAGGTGGTGGACCAAGTGCAGGAAGATACACGACTTGGGACACAACCGATACAGAGTTTTAGAGTAAACGTGATGACCAATCAGCAATTACTTGTTTGTGGGCAAGATTAAAGTGACTGGAAGAAGAGCAAGAAGCAGCAAACTGACAGCAGGTGAGTGTGAGAAGTAAGAATTGTTTGTAAGGATGTAGTACTGTAATTAAGGAATCTTAGGGGGTGAAAAGTAAGCTGCTGCACTTAAAGCTTGGATACAAGTAGTCATTACAGAAGCTTTGTAGAAATTGTTAGACTATGTGCAAGTATATGAAATATATAACTGAGAAACTGGAAGAATGTAAATCTTGAACATAACTATGGACAAGTGGACAAGGATCAAGAGACTTCAGAGCAGGTGTTGGTGGCTCAAGATATCAATACAGCTTTTAACGTTAGTAATAACAAAGGAAATTTCAAGCAGCCACAGATTGCTACAGAGTACAATGTGAAAAACTAATCTAATAATTTTGGCAGCTAGGAAAGAAAATAACTTATTTGAGGATTGAGACATTGAGTAGGAAAAAGATTAACATTAAAGTTACAAGACAGTGAAAGACTAAACAGAAAGAAACATGTAACACTTCAGAAGAATTAAACAAAATTAATTTTAGCAGTAAATACTGTGGAAAACTAATAAGGTAAATCAGGACCTGTAACTGCAATATGTACTACCACTGGGCATACAGTAAACCATGGGTTTATTTCCAATGGTTTATCCAATGTTTCTTTTCAACTAGTGGTAAATGGGCACCCCAGAGTCCCGCAACTACTTGTAGGTTGCATCCTGGGGAAGGTAAACAGTTGGCCCAGGAGGACCTCTGTCAGCCTAGGTCCTGGTGCAGGCTTCCTGTCCATGACAACTGGAATCAACACTGTTTTTTATACCATGATCATATACACGTTGTAATTTCATTATCTAATTTCATATGCATACTTTCACACACTCAAAATGTGCATACTGTATAAACTGAACTTTCACACATTCACAATATACTGTACTGTACTTTCAAACACTCACCATTGCACTCAAATTTTTTTTCTTTTTCCTACCTTGCCCAGAATGGGACTGAGAATTCGATATATCTTCCCAAATAGGATGCCACCAGATTTCTGGAAGATCTCTGTTGCTACCAAACCTGGACACAGTGCATTCACGACAATCCCTATAAGGCCAAGAGAAAATGGTATCAATAGTTGTATATAAATTTCATTGTAATAAAATGTAAGATACTGTATACTGTACATATTGAGGAGTAAAAAAAAATTCTTATTACCCAATTTCAAATTTAAATGAGGCATTATCCCAAAGAATACATTCAAGCTATATAAGAAAAGGTTAACTCTCTCAATATCAATTTCAATTGCACAACCAATAAAAAAAATAGTCATTCACTTTAGTTAACATGTTAATTTTGCCAGATGCCCAGGTTGATCTCGGAGATTTTGCTTTCCTACTGCCCTGTTAAGTCACTTGGCCCTCGATACAACCTTTGGTGAATCTGATATCCTTGACATTGCTCATCTTGTGTGTTTTTAGTCTCATATTGGCCTGAATAATATCTAGGACTCTGTGTGACTGTTTGCACCATAGACAGTGATAAATAGTCTTCTTGGTACCATTTGATAATTACTTACTAAAAAAAAATCAAAATCATTTAATGTACAGCCAAACATCTAGCAATCACTAGTTCAAAGGTTCAAGGCCAAACTGCCTTCTTTGTAATGAAAATTAATAAATGCATGTATGTATGTATATGTGGTTTGTGGGTAAATGTATCGTGTAGAAATTAATATGTGATGTATAATGAGGTATATAGCAATGTAGGACCCTGAATGACCTGGGTTGTATCTGGTGGCAGTCAAGCACTTATACTGCTGGGATGTTTACCCAGTGGCAACAATTTTTTTTACTTTAGTTTTTCTCAGGGTTACTTATTTCTTTTTAAACAGTTTCATGTTTTGATGCAATTATTTTGTTTTGTTTTGTTTTCTCTGTTTTAGGTTTATCCTTAATTCCCAAGCTCCTCTCACCTCATAGAGAAAGCCATATTTTGGTCCCGGCTCTTGGTAGGTCTCAAAGGCATAGTACAAGAGTTTAAAAATATAGTTGTGCTACACTAGGTCTCATGTGCAAGAATTTATAAGTAAGTATTCTTACTTGTAATCTATAGCTGAATCTAATAGACTAAGTCAGATACAGTATAATTTGCTGTACTCACCAGTTCCCTTCATCATTTCCGCTAAGTAACGGGTGAACAGAATGTTGCAGGCCTTTGACTGGCTATAGGCCTGTAACAATGAGTAGTTACCCTTTTCATAATTCAGATTCTGTAAGAAAAAGAAAAATTGTCAAAATTATCAAGTTTGAATATAAATTATTATTCTGATACTGTAAACTTGCAAATTATGAGTGTGTATATTGAGTTCATAAAGAATTATATAATGTAGCATTTTTGTAGTTCACAAGTAGAGTATATTTACCTTTAGGTCTAATGTCTTGAGGTGGGAATGAGCCATTGATGATGTCACCACCACTCGACTGGGAGTGCTCTTCTTTAGCAGTCCTGATGAATGTTAGAACAGATTAGAGAGAAAAATGAAGGATAATTGACTTTATAAAGGTTTATTGATATGAAGACAGAATGAAATGAGGTTAGAAAATAGTGGTATGTACCAGTTGCTATGTATAAGAACACTCATTAAATGGCTTTTGGAAGCCAAGAAACCAGTGAAATATAAAATAATGAATGTCAACAATCCAGTGCAGGTTAATTAAGTAAAATATTTTTTTTTATGAAACTGCTTAGTCATTTAGCCCTGAAAATTAAACCAGTTCCTTCACATTTTAGACTTTATTTGCTATTCCTTATATTGCTGATTAAGGGTCTTGCATCTAAATTGGATCCTTCTCTTTTTAGGGTTTGAGTATTCAACTTTGAGTTGTGGTGGTGGAATAAGGGGGGGAGGGCAGGCAATCGGCCCTGGTCATTGTCCTCCTCCTATTTCATCTCCCCTCACTGCTCTCATATGAGTTTGGCTCGCATTGGCTGTTGCCGCTTGCATGGGAATTGTCTGCATACTTCACAGAGGGCTTGGACTAGGGATGTTTGGGTGTCTTTGATGGTCTCCGAGGGACTATAAACTGGGTGAGTGTTCTTGGGTTCTGGCCAACCATCTACTCTACTACTTCATGTCCACATTCAGAAAATGTTGGACAGGGACAATGATTTCAATGACAGTTCTTGAGTGTTGTGTTGTGCCTCTTTTTTAGTGGCTGAGAGAGGCTCCCGAGATCCAGTTGATCCTTAAATGCCACTTGGTGGCAACCCAATTACCCTCGACTGCCACCTGGTGGCAACCCAGATTACCCTGGGTCCCAGTCAGCCAGCTTCCTCACACACTCGCCTGGTCATAGCTTCAGGGGCATGTAACCACTGATGGGGCCAACCCTCAACTTTGTAGTTTAGTTAAGTGGTGTTGGTATCTCTGGGACATTAGTTCCATCAGAGGCCATTGCTTCATTATTGTGTCCTGTGTTCTTCACAATTGTATTTCATGTCACCCACAATATGTGCCCTAGCTTTGTAATTCACTTCAACTGTGGGCTAGGCTTCCCTTCCTTGGTAGTTGGCTTGCAATTCCACTGCTTAGAGAATATTACAGAGTATATATAATATTTGTGATGCTTTATGAAGTGAATATTTAGGTTAAAATTATATAAAGAACATTTATTTATGATAGTGTACAGCACATACATTGTACACTAAAAATCTGAACTACAATAGAAAACTAGTACAGTACAGTACTCGAATTTGAAGGAAACAAATGCATGATTATATATCTATACACCTCAAGATATTTCATGTTACAATTAAAAGCAGAAAATGTTTTCATAAAGAAAAATATTCTAACCTAGTAAGAGATTAGCAAGGAGAAAATGTCCAAAATGGTTGGTTGCCATGGTAAGCTCAAGGCCATCCTCAGTCAAGCATCGTTTACCTACACCTCCAATACCAGCATTCAGTACCAGTACATCTAATCTGAAAAACAAATAAAGGATTCATGAGACATTCAGAGAATATGTATTTAGAAATACTTAACATTGGCTTGTCTACATATGAGTGACCTGCAGTTTGTTTAGCATCAGATAACACTTTTTGCACATCCGCAGTTTATTTTAAAAAAGCGTGAGGTAAATTTTACATTAGGGTGAAATAAATGGAGGGAGAGGCTGAAGCCACATCTATAAAACTTGTGTTCTGTATTGCTCCAAAAACTATTTACAATTTAAGACTCGTTATAGTTTTGTTGTGTTTGTATTATACAGGTATATTCTTGCATATTGACACCTTTATAAACAAAAGATAAGCTAAAACCACTGTAATATTTATTCAGAAATAATGTTTCACCTAAACAAATTAAAACACTTACTGTAATACTCTAGTGCTTGAATGAAGGTGAAGGAAAGACCCAATAAATGTGTAAGTGTATTAAAAACCAAATTTTCGTTGGGTGAGCTGGCAGGTGAGCACCACCTGCCAGCTCACCCAGTAATGAACATCACCTGCACACTGCACCGCACCACTTGCCAGCAGGTGCAGAAGTACGATGGAGAGAGCAAAGTATACAATATTTCAAGTATAATATTAAAGATATATTTAGGATTTAATGTTTTCCTATAAAGTTTCAATAATACCTTTATTTGATTTTTTGTATTATTTTCTACCACAGACGTGGCCACACATTAACAATGCTAACCAGCATATATACATTTTCTTCAGTTCGCCATGGACTCTAACCCTTTCCACTACCGCCCACAAGATGGGTATAGGGTGCATAATATAAGAACTAAACTAACTAACTCCATTGATAGGGTTAGAGATTTGTTAAACATATAGTTCAGGGATTTATTGAACAATCAACCACAGAAGGTGATTGTAGTGTTTTTAAAATGCTAGGCTAAGCTACATACGTAAATACATAAATACACAGATTTACGTATGCCCTACATAAAGTGTTTGATGTGTCTTTTACATAGTGTCATTAACGTGCATTTACAAAGGTGAAATTGAATTCTGACCAGCTTCCACATATACTTTATACACATACATATACACACACAGACGTATGCGTACATATACATATATATACATACATATATACACACATACATACACATATATTTGTCTCTTTTACTCTGACAAGGTGAGATAACTGATAGAGAAACTAGTGTGCAATTAAGCACTTAATCACTGAAGGTAATTAAGGTGCTTTCACAAGCTCAGGTTATAGAGTTACATCACATACATTCATTGTATAATTGATACGTTACATGGTCAATCTAGGGTACAAGTTCAATATATCATCAAGTGTTCCAGTACTCAAATAGTAATTACACAGTTCAGCATACCTTAGCCCAGGAGGGCGAAAGTCAGTCAGTATGGGACATTCTACAATATAATGTTCAAGGGAGTGCATATTTTCTCTTTCACAAAGTTGACACATTGTGTACTCGACATTTGGGTTTTGAGAAAGCTGCCAGATACGTCTATATCCCAAGCGTATTATGGCCACTATAACATCACATTGCTGGGTTCTTGTTCCATTAATCCTGTATGTGAATGTCTCCGCACGATATCTATCATAATATTTAATGCTACAACTTTCAGGCCTTTGTGAATTTGTTAGGTCGGTGAGATTTTCATTAGATGTTTGTTTAAGTATTCTCTTTGTCACTGCTAATGAAACACCCATATAAATTTCTACCACTGGTTTTCTACAGGCTGTCTTTGCAAGCATATCAACAGTGTCATGCCTTGAGATGCCAACATGTGATGGTATCCATAGGAATTTAATTTCAAATCCCTTTTCTTTGGCAGCTAAAATATTCATTCGAATATCACTGACTATTTTCTGGGTGTCACTACTATGTGCGTTCAATACCAGGAGTGCCCTCTGCGAATCACAGTATATAAGTCCACTGCCTTTGTGTTTTAAAAATTCAGTGGCAAGGTATATGCCTGCAAGTTCGGTTTGAGTTGTACTTGCCCAATCATTGACGCGCTTCATTCATGTATGTACGAGAGAAGATTGTTCAAATATACCTGTATTACATGCGCATCCGGTACATCGTCCACCTTCTACAGAACCGTCGGTATAGCACTGATACACATCGTTACCCATACTCTGAGTACTTTCAGTGATGCTTCACAGTGTTAAGTGTTTTAATAATGTAGAGTGTACATTATCTTTCTTGGGTGCATTTACAAAATCAACTGCTAGACCCAAGTTATCCCATGGAGTAATTGGTTGATTACTCGTTAATTGAGTTGGGTACATATTTAATATTTTGATGGAGTTGGCTACCTTGTAGAACCAAAATGCATTCACGCCAAAAACTGTGCTAATAGACAAAATTATGTTAGAGATATGGGTCTATAATTATCTGAGTGTGCTTTGGGGATGGGAACAATGACACTGTCCAATCATCAGGTAATACTCCTTCACTTAAACTCATTCTGTACAACACTAAAAGTGGATTACCTGGTACTTGTGAGACTAATCTCAGTAAACTGTAAGTAATACCGTCCTCTTCAGGAGCAGTTGACTTATTTGATTGTGCTACACAGCCTTCCCGGCTTGGTGCCTTCTTTGGTAATTACTTATCAAAGGCAGCTCCATACGAGGAGCTGCCTCGTATGGGCCAATAAGTCTTTTGCAGTTACCTTCATTCTTATGTTCTTACTTACATTTACTGAACTTTATCATCATCATCATTTACAGAAAGAAATTAACATAAAAAGTAGTCATTTTAATACACAAAACAGAAGTAGATATTATGTAAATTATGATGCAGGATAGGATCACTATTAAGAACTTAATTATAAACCACAATATGTTTTATATCGTCAGAAATTCTGAAACATACCATATATTTTCAAATATTTACAATTAAAGTATTTATTTAGGAAATAAGTATTTTAGTTACCCTAGTTAGCTCTGAGAACACACATTCTTGCAGCAAGAATTTCTTCCCACTAATCTGAGAGATGCTAATGAGACCAGTCTCGACCCACTGGACAGGTCATGAACAACAATCAACTACAGCACCATCTATGTCAGAAGATATTCAAAATATTCTTGATGTCATTCAAATTGTCAATACGAGAACAGAATACATAAGAGTTACAGTTTAGTGATGTCAAAGGAATCATATTGACTGACCGAGCCCCATTGTAAATATCCGTGGCTTCCTGACCATAAAGGTACCGCCGCGGATAAGGGTAAGGAGGGTACCGTCGAGGGTAAGACACCGGATGTACCCCATATACAAGCCACACTAGCTATTAGTTCATATAAGCTGACAACTTACCCAAATAAACATTACTTCCTAATTATATATATATATACATATATATATATATATATATATATATATATATATATTATTAGTATATTTTGGTAGCAGTCTTTCCTGTAGACATATATTATTAAATATGACCGAAAAAGTAAGATTAATAATTCTAACACGAATTTTCTCAATCTTTCGTACATTTCTTTTCACTGTTGGAGGTAAATCAAAAATCAATTCTCCAAAATTCATTTTTATTTCTAGTCTGACGCGACACGAGCGCGTTTCGTAAAACTTATTACATTTTCAAAGACTTTAGTTTACAAATACACAACTGAATAGAACTTACGCATCTCCGATTTTATATCTACATTTTAGTGAGGTGGATGGGGTGAGGTGGCATTAATAGGGTATTAATTTCATCAACACAAGACAGAACAAGAGGTGGCATTAATAGGGTATTAATTTCATCAACACAAGACAGAACACGAAACAATGGGTATTGAATAGAAGTGTATGTAGAAAGCCTATTGGTCCATATTTCTTGATGCTTCTATATTGGAGCGGAGTCTTGAGGTGGGTAGAATATAGTTGTGCATTAATTGGCTGTTGATTGCTGGTGTTGACTTCTTGATGTGTAGTGCCTTGCAAACGTCAAGCCGCCTGCTATCGTTGTATCTATCGATGATTTCTGTGTTGTTTACTAGGATTTCTCTGGCGATGGTTTGGTTGTGGGAAGAGATTATATGTTCCTTAATGGAGCCCTGTTGCTTATGCATCGTTAAACGCCTAGAAAGAGATGTTGTTGTCTTGCCTATATACTGGGTTTTTTGGAGCTTACAGTCCCCAAGAGGGCATTTGAAGGCATAGACGACGTTAGTCTCTTTTAAAGCGTTCTGTTTTGTGTCTGGAGAGTTTCTCATGAGTAGGCTGGCCGTTTTTCTGGTTTTATAGTAAATCGTCAGTTGTATCCTCTGATTTTTGTCTGTAGGGATAACGTTTCTATTAACAATATCTTTCAGGACCCTTTCCTCCGTTTTATGAGCTGTGGAAAAGAAGTTCCTGTAAAATAGTCTAATAGGGGGTATAGGTGTGGTGTTAGTTGTCTCTTCAGAGGTTGCATGGCGTTTCACTTTCCTTCTTATGATGTCTTCGACGAAACCATTGGAGAAGCCGTTGTTGACTAGGACCTGCCTTACCCTACAGAGTTCTTCGTCGACTTGCTTCCATTCTGAGCTGTGGCTGAGAGCACGGTCGACATATGCGTTAACAACACTCCTCTTGTACCTGTCTGGGCAGTTGCTGTTGGCATTTAGGCACATTCCTATGTTCGTTTCCTTAGTGTAGACTGCAGTGTGGAAACCTCCGCTCTTTTCCATGACTGTTACATCTAGAAAGGGCAGCTTCCCATCCTTTTCCATCTCGTAAGTGAAACGCAGCACGGAACTCTGCTCAAATGCCTCCTTCAGCTCCTGCAGATGTCTGACATCAGGTACCTGTGTAAAAATGTCGTCAACATACCTGCAGTATATGGCCGGTTTCAAGTTCATGTCGACTAAGACTTTTTGCTCGATGGTACCCATGTAGAAGTTTGCAAACAGGACACCTAGGGGAGAACCCATGGCGACCCCATCTACTTGCTTATACATGTGCCCATCCAGGTTCAAGAAGGGTGCCTCTTTAGTACAAGCTTGGAGTAGTTTCCTCAGAATATTTTCTGGAACGTCAAGAGGAGTACAGGCTGGATCACGATACACTCTGTCGGCTATCATCCCGATTGTCTCGTCCACAGGTACGTTGGTAAACAGCGATTCTACGTCCAACGAGGCTCTTATCCCTGTGGCCCGTGTGCCCCGCAGTAAGTCAACAAATTCCTTTGGAGACTTCAGGCTGAAGGCGCAGGGAACATAAGGAGTCAGCAGGCCGTTGAGTCGCTTCGCCAGTCTGTACGTGGGTGTGGGTATCTGGCTAATGATTGGCCGAAGTGGGTTTCCAGGCTTGTGTGTCTTGACATTTCCATACGCATATCCAGGTTTGTATTCCCCAATGATCTTTGGCAGGTGGAGTCCGGATTTCTTGGCGTTCACAGTTTCGATCAGTCTGTTGACCTTAGCTTTTAATTCGGCTGTAGTGTCCTTCGTTACCCTTTGGAACTTAGTTTGGTCAGAGAGTATGATGTTCATTTTCGCCAGATATTCGTCTTTTTTAAGAATGACATATATTGGCGACTTGTCACCTCTCCTGACAACTATCTCCTTGTTCTCACGAAGGCTTTTAGCTGCCGCTTTGAGCTCGGGGGACAGTATGGTGCTTCTGTAGTTGCCTCGATTCTTTCCTCCTTCTGCAATAAGTTCTGCTTGTAAGGTATCTTTGGTAGTGACCTTCTTTTGTGTCTCGAGGTCGAATATGTCGTCCAACAGAATTTCCAACTCTACTTTCCGGGCCATCTCACTCGGTCTGGACATAACATGACAGTTTATGCCCAGATTTAGGAGAGTGACTTGGTCCTCAGTGAGGTTAATTCCTGCAAGGTTCAGGAAGCCATCTCTTGGTCGTGGAATTGCCATAGGTCCTCCATATAATGTTGTTAGTTTCTTGATAATGTACGAAAGATTGAGAAAATTCGTGTTAGAATTATTAATCTTACTTTTTCGGTCATATTTAATAATATATATATATGTGTGTGTGTATATATCACGAAAATAAACACGTGATTAAGAATGTGACAATGTCAGACCACGGAGGAAAAATGAAACAGGAAATTTCCTTAAGTACTTTCGTATATTAAATACATCTTTAGAAGGTCCTTCTGAAGATGTATTTAATATACGAAAGTACTTAAGGAAATTCCTGTTTCATTTTTCCTCCGTGGTCTGACATTGTCATATATATATATATATATATATATATATATATATATATATATATATATATATATATATATATATATATATAATATATATATATATATATATATATATATATATATATATAATGTAAATTATGATGCAGGATAGGATCACTATTAAGAACTTAATTATAAACCACAATATGTTTATATATATATCCTACTCACACTCATCCTAGCACAGTAATTTATTGTACAACCCATACCCATCCTGTTACCAATAGTTTGTGCAACCCATGCTCATCCTGTTACCTTTAGTTTATTGTGAAACCCATACTCATCCTATGAATGGTAATTTATTATGCACCTTATACTCATCCTGTGAGTCATAAGACATTGTGGAACCCTTTCTCATCGTGTGAATCTTTGTTTACTTTGCTTTCCATACTCTGCTCTCCGATAGTTTCTTGTGCAACCCATACCCATGATGTGAGTGGTAGTTTATTGTGTACCCTATACTCATCCTGTGAGTATAGGGTACACAATGAGTTCATTTGTACTCCATACTCATCAAGAAGTGTATTTTACCAGCATTATAATATAAATTAAGAATAAAGGCATAATCTTATTATGTACCCATAATAAAAATAAGAGCCATCACACTATAATTTTCATGACAAACGGCCTAGACTCCACTTCCGCCTTCGACAAGCTGCTGCCGGAGGTGGGTATAGTTTATTGTACACTCCCGCACCCCCAGTCCTGGGAAGAGGGGCATTCGAATGTGGACATATGAACCATTACCCCCAACCCTTCCCTGTTAATAATAATTGAAACACTACACTACACACTATATGTTCATTTAATATTTCAAGTATACGAATCAAGATATATTTAGGATTTAACGATTTAACATTGTCTCAATCATACCTTTATTGCACTTTATCATCATTATTTACAGAAAGAAATTAACATAAAAATGTAGTTAATTTTAACATACAAAACCGAATTTGAACATTGTTAATTTTGATGCAGGATCACTATTAATAAGAACTTAATTATAAACCACAATATGTTGTGTATCATCAGAAATTTGGAAACATAATATATATATATATATATATATATATATATATATATATAGGGGGGTACCACCACTGGTGTAATTATAGGGACCCACAGCCTCAGAGAAGGGAACACAGAGCACTCAGGGAAAAACTTGACATTTAACTCTGAATACGAAAGAGTGTTCACTTCTCCTACCACCCCCTTTTTTTTTTATTATGATGTACACTTTATTATGCAAGGTTATACAGTTACATATCTGATTTTATACAAAAAATGAACATTAAGAGGACACAAGAAAAAGTTCGCTTCCTAGAGGCTGTAGATTTCCTCGAACTCCTCCGACGCCGGGCAGGAACCGAGGATGCAGCGGGCATTTCCCCTCTGGATCGCGACACTGAGGCGCTGAAAGAGAAAACTTGCTGCTCTAGGGTCTCTTGTGGTGTCAATGAGCTTGGAACCAAGATCCTTAAGAAACCTTCTTGCACTCTCACCCCATGGGCCTAGGGTCTCAGACCCTATTGGAACGAAATTGTACCTTTGATCTAATTGCCTGTACTTGACTGACTTTTGTTTTTCTCTGTGTGTCGCTGCGGCTCCTGCCGTGCCGGCAGAGAGGGTGATGTATGTCGTTGCCAGGGTGGATACGCAAGTATAGTCCCATGCTAACTGCCTGCCACCCTTCCACGGACGCAGTGTGATTCCGTCTGGTCGGCCGGCAAAGCTAACAGAGTCACGGTTCAGTAGGTTGCGGGGCTCTCTCTCCGCTGGACACTGAGCAGAGGCAAGGCTTCTTTTAATGATGTCGTTGACTTCGTCGTGTCTAGTGTGCCAACCACCCGATTTTCCACAGTGCAGGCCATGCAATCCATATTCGTCAGCATCTGCCTCGCCGCAAATACACCTGTGAACAGTGTGGATAGGGGCAGCAAGGCGGAGAGCGACTGCAATACGGAGCTCCTGCGGATCAAGACGTGTGCCTGTCGCAGACATAGGGACTGCCAGAAGGAAGTCCCCTGCATGGGGAGCCTGCACAGCTGTGAGGCGTGCACGATCACTGGGGGTTGTTGCTGCCTCCAGCAAAGCTGTGGCTTCTTTGTCTGCAATGGGGCTGTCCCAACTGGATTGTTTCTTGGCTTTCGGCATGGCTGGTCTGAGTGCTGGGTCTGTCATGGCACCCCATTTCGTGTCACATTCCGTGTAGTGGGGGTCCTGTATCCCCGCTACATCACTCAGGGTGTCAGGTAGAATTTCCTTAACCAGGTCATCTGATGCTGAGGAGGAAGACAGGAAGGCTGGGACTGCAATTTGGGTGGCGGTGCGGACACCCAAGCCACCGAGCCTGACAGGAAGAGTGGCTTGTTTCCACTGGCATTCGTTGAGAGAGAGGTTAACAACTTTTTCCAGCATGGTCTTCAGTAGGAGGTCATACTCGTCAAGCTTTGGGTTGTTGTAAGATGGGGCGCACCTCAGAAAGTAGGTTAGCCTCGGAAGGGATAGGCATTTGGTGAGGAGATAAAAAGCATCGTGGGCATCGATGTCACCTATTCTGTCTTCCATCCTCCTAAGGTCTGCGATTTTCTTGTCGAGGATCTCCTCAATGGCGTTAGACCCGAGGGGAGCTCCAAGGAGGGTGCTGTTCTCGGCCCTAATGACATGGGCTCCAGGCAAGGCAGACCTTATTCTAGCTACGATGTCTGGGTTGGAGGAGACTACTTCACACTTGGAAGGGTTCAGGACGAGACCCAGGCTTACTTCTTGCTCCCTTATTTTCCTGATATCTGACAAGAGGTGGTCTACGGTGCCAGCTATAGTGCCATCATCCAAAAACCAGATGTTGAACTCGCTGGACAAGCTTTCGGTGATTTCTTTTAAGACTAAGCAGAAAAGAAGGGGAGCAAGAGGATCACCTTGCTGAACACCTTCACATGATCTGATTTCATGTTCACCAAAGAGCAGTTTTGACTCGCCACTGTAGCACGATAGTATGAACGGGTAGAGGGGCCGGAAATGGCGATGTACGGCACAAAGTACTGCATCTCTTCTTACCATGTTGAAGGCATTCTTAAAGTCCAGTTTGAGCAGGGCCTTTTCATCAGAAATGTTTGTGATGTATGCTCGTGCTGCATGGGCAGCCGCTTCACAGCCTTGGGGGATTCCAAATCCTAGCTGGATTGGTTTCAGCAATTCAGCCGCTTGCTGGCTGACAACCCTCGTAGCAGCCTTGGCAATCAGGCGTCGGAGAGTGTTGCCAACAGCGATTGGCCTGATTCCTTCGTCCTTCTTTTTGAGAGCACAGAGGGAGGCACCAAAAAATATATATATATATATAAAATAAAAAATAAATATATATAAAAAATATATATATATATATATATATATATATATATATATATATATATATATATATATATATATATATATATATATATATATATATATATATATATATTAGTATATTTTGGTAGCAGTCTTTCCTGTAGACATATATTATTAAATATGACCGAAAAAGTAAGATTAATAATTCTAACACGAATTTTCTCAATCTTTCGTACATTACGCTTCACTGTTGGAGGTAAATCAAAAATCAATTCTCCAAAATTCATTTTTATTTCTAGTCTGACGCGACACGGGCGCGTTTCGTAAAACTTATTACATTTTCAAAGACTTTAGTTCACAAATACACAACTGAATAGAACTTACGTATCTCCGATTTTATATCTACATTTGAGTGAGGTGGAAGGGGTGATGTGGCATTAACACAAGACAGAACAAAATGTGGTATTAATAGGGTATTAATTTCATCAACACAAGACAGAACAAGGGTATTAATAGGGTATTAATTTCATCAACACAAGACAGAACAAGGGTATTAATAGGGTATTAATTTCATCAACACAAGACAGAACACGAAACAATGGACATTTGAATAGAAGTGTTTGTAGAAAGCCTATTGGTCCATATTTCTTGATGCTTCTATATTGGAGCGGAGTCTTGAGGTGGGTAGAATATAGTTGTGACATACATTCTACCTACAACTATATTCTACCCACCTCAAGACTCCGCTCCAATATAGAAGCATCAAGAAATATGGACCAATAGGCTTTCTACAAACACTTCTATTCAAATGTCCATTGTTTCGTGTTCTGTCTTGTGTTGATGAAATTAATACCCTATTAATACCCTTGTTTGCATTTTATACGATGGCAAATATGGTACTGTATATATATACCAACCTGTCCTCTTACAAATTACATCTGAATTTGGTCGTTTGCTTGTATGGTCGAAAATGGACGTACAGTAATATGAAAATGAAAAAATTGAAAATAAATTTTGGATTTTTTTCCAAAACAGTAAGTTAAGGGTCCTTTGGTAGGTTAGGAGGGCAGAAAATTGTCCTAAGGTTTCAAAACGTCATGAAAAATGTTAATTGAAAGTTTCATTTCCTAACCTTACCGAGTAAGCCAGATGACTCATACAGAAAACGGGACAGTACATCACTTTTGTGAGGCGATTTCATTTCAAATTACAGTACGTCCATTTTTGGCCATAGAGTGCATACGAGCAAAAAGCGTTGTTATTTTTAAGAGAACGAGTTGTATATATATACATACATACACACACTTTTTCAGGACCCTCTCAGAAGGTCCTGAAAAACACTGATAATGTTTGAATCCTGAATGTCATTTTTATTGGATATTAAATTTTATATTCAGTTAAAGCCGTTCGGCCGAAAACGGTCGAAAACGCGTTAAGCATTTTCTATTTTTCATATGTGGTTATTCTGCATACTAGGATCAGTGTTTTTGTGATCATTGTTGCATATATATATATATATGTCGTACCTACCTTGAGGTGCTTCCGGGGCTTAGTGTCCCCGCGGTCCGGTTGTCGACCAGGCCTCCTGGTTGCTGGAATGATCAACCAGGCTGTTAGACGCGGCTGCTCGCAGCCTGAGTCTAACAGCCAGAACTAGTAGCCAGAACGCACTTCTCAGCCTACTATGCAAGGCCCGATTTGCCTAATAAGCCAAGTTTTCATGAATTAATTGTTTTTCGACTACCTAACCTAACCTAACTTTTTCGGCTACCTAACCTAACCTATAAAGATAGGTTAGGTTAGGTTAGGTAGGGTTGGTTAGGTTCGGTCATATATCTACGTTAATTTTAGCTCCAATAAAAAAAAATTGACCTCATACATAATGAACTGGGTAGCTTTATCATTTCATAAGAAAAAAATTAGAGAAAATATATAAATTCAGGAAAACTTGGCTTATTAGGCAAATCGGGCCTTGCATAGTAGGCTGAGAAGTGCGTTCTGGCTACTAGGTACGACATATATATATGTATATATATGTATATATATTTATATATATATGTATATATATGTATATATATTTATATATATATGTATATATATTTATATATATATGTATATATATTTATATATATATATATGTATATATATATATATATATATATATATATATATATATATATATATATATATATATATATATATATATATATATATATATATATATTAAATATGACCGAAAAAGTAAGATTAATAATTCTAACACGAATTTTCTCTATCTTTCTTACGTTTCTTTTCACTGTTGATGGTAATTCAAAGATCAATTCTCCAAAATTCATTTTTATTTCTAGTCTGACGCGACACTTGAGCGCGTTTCGTAAAACTTATTACATTTTCAAAGACTTTAGTTTACAAACACACAACTGAATCTGAATAGAGCTTTGCACATCTTCGAGTTTATATCTACATTTGGGTGAGGTGGATGAGGTGAAAACGAACTTTCAACAATGGGTATTAAATGGGTATTAAATTCAAACACAAGACAGAACACGAAACAATGGGTATTGAATGGAAGTAATTGTAGAAAGCCTATTGGTCCATATTTCTTGATGCTTCTATATTGGAGCGGAGTCTTGAAGTGGGTAGAATATAGTTATGCATTAAGACTAGAAATAAAAACGAATTTTGGAGAATTGATCTTTGAATTACCATCAACAGTGAAAAGAAACGTAAGAAAGATAGAGAAAATTCGTGTTAGAATTATTAATCTTACTTTTTCGGTCATATTTAATAATATATGTCTACAGGAAAGACTGCTACCAAAATATATATATATATATATATATATATATATATATATATATATATATATATATATATATATATATATATATATATATATATATATATATATATATATATATATATATATGTCGTACCTAATAGCCAGAACGCACTTCTCAGCCTACTATTCAAGGCCCGATTTGCCTAATAAGCCAAGTTTTCATGAATTAATGTTTTTTCGTCTACCTAACCTACCTAACCTAACCTAACCTAGCTTTTTTGGGCTACCTAACCTAACCTTACCTATAAATATAGGTTAGGTTAGGTTAGGTAGGGTTGGTTAGGTTCGGTCATATATCTACGTTAATTTTAACTCCAATAAAAAAAAATTGACCTCATACATAGAGAAAAGGGTTGCTTTATCATTTCATAAGAAAAAAATTATAGTAAATATATTAATTCAGGAAAACTTGGCTTATTAGGCAAATCGGGCCTTGAATAGTAGGCTGAGAAGTGAGTTCTGGCTACTAGGTACGACATATATATATATATATATATATATATATATATATATATATATATATATAAAATATATATATATATATATATATATATATATACATTTATATATATATATATATATATATATATATATATATATATATATATATAGGTCGATCGTGGTGACACTCTTCCGGACGCAACACCACAACAGTTGGTTACCCCCTAGGTACCTATTTACTGCAAGGTGAAGAGAGGCATGAGGTGGAAGGAAATGAACCCAACTATTTCTTCCCCCGCCCTGAACTCGAACCCGGGATTCCCGAGTATGACTGGAGAGTGTATAGTTAATGTGTATAGTGAAGGAGTGAGTGAAATGAAAAAGTAACAAATTGTCCAAATATAGCATAAGGAAAATACAGAGTTTAAAGCACTGGAGAATATTTACATTTTCTAGTTGGTTAATATATGTATCAGGTTAATGTATGTATCAGATCGTTGGTAAGGTCGACATGAATGGCTGTGGCTGGCGGGAGTACGATGTTGTATGTCCCTACTATATGTTTGTATAACTGAACTAAATATGACTAATTTTACATATTTTTATTTTATATATAATGACTTTTATATGATTGTGTAATATAATCAAAATGACAACGAGAAATAATAAGAATAATTGATATTATTGTGTGGGAACGTACGAAAAGTTTTCCAATTGGCAGCTACCTGATCTCTAACGCTACCAAACGCCTCCCAGCTACGATCTTACACGCTACTGTCTCGTATTATCTTCTATGCTCCGTACTGTGTCCTCCATACTCTGTGCTCCACGCTCTGTGCTCCACGCTCTGTGCTCCTCTTCACTACCATATTCTACTTCGCCAAGGTAAGGAAGTAATGTGTTAATGAACAAATGGTAAATAATTCATTGGACATGATGATACTCAGTGTACAGATTGCTAATGTGACCTGTTAGGTATAATTTGTAATGAATTAGCATTATTTTGATTAGTTTGTGTGTTAATAGAACCATGTGGGTAGTCAAGTATAATAGGCGTAGCAATATGACAAATATTGCCCTTAGGCGTATCGATACTAAGGCAAACTGGCGGCCTAACTGCAAATTAGTGTTGTCACCACTTTGGAAAATTAACAAGATTGGGTTAAGGAAGCACTTGGAGAAAGGACTTTTGCCTTACAAGGTTCATTGATATGTAGTATACAACCAACACGTGTGTTAGAGGGTTCACTGATATGTGGTATACATATACAACCAACACGTGTGTTAGAGAAGCAAACATGATGTGAACTGTGTCAGGGACTTGTGATATCACTGACAAGTCCTCGCTGAGCCAGACTGGTTCATAAACAATAATGAAAATCTCGTTAATGTGAGCCACAGTGAGCATTGAGCGGGGGAAACATGCGTATATATACGAAGCTCGCAAGACTTAGCGAGCACATGCCTCTCTTTGTGAAGGAGAAAATGTATATGTTTACATCTCAGAATGTTTGGTAATGTGTTTATTTGTGATGTGTGTCTATGCATATATTAACACGTTGTACTGAATGGGGTGAGAATAGCTTGAGCTACCTCATCCCTTTGTGTGTGTTTTACCTCAATAAACTTATTTCAATTTCAATTTCAATGCCTCCCTTACAAGGGGTGATTTTGCTGCGAGTTGCAACACAGCGCACATGTGTTATCGCTAAACTGCCCGACACCTGCATCCTGTCAACGATTCTGCAAAAATTGTATTATTTTGTATAGTTGTACAAAAGTTGTATGGTTTTAGGCTTCACTAAGACCGCTCTCTCATGGGACTCATATTCAAACATAATTCTTGATCTGAGGTTGTTTTAAGCGGTTCATTCCATCTGGAACTATAGATTCGGCGTTCTATTTGACGTTGTTTATTGAATTTTTATATTTACATAACATGTATATAGGAAAAGAAGGCACCAAGCCGGGTAGACTATTGAAGATCATATAGGACTTATATTAAGAATTTCGCGATTTTCAATTATTTTGTAAAGTTATCTTGAGATATTAAGGATTTAAAATTCTGTCGAGGCCTGGCTGCTTTAGTGTGTGTGTTGGTGTTGTCGAGGCCTGCCTGCTTTAGTGTTGGTGTTGTCGAGGCCTGGCTGCTTTAGTGTGTGTGTTGGTGTTGTCGAGGCCTGGCTGCTTTAGTGTGTGTGTTGGTGTTGTCGAGGCCTGGCTGCTTTAGTGTGCGTGTTGGTGTTGTCGAGGCCTGGCTGCTTTAGTGTGTGTGTTGGTGTTGTCGAGGCCTGGCTGCTTTAGTGTTGGTGTTGTCGAGGCCTGGCTGCTTTAGTGTGTGTTGGTGTTGTCGAGGCCTGGCTGCTTTAGTGTGTGTGTTGGTGTTGTCGAGGCCTGGCTGCTTTAGTGTTGGTGTTGTCGAGGCCTGGCTGCTTTAGTGTGTGTGTTGGTGTTGTCGAGGCCTGGCTGCTTTAGTGTGTGTGTTGGTGTTGTCGAGGCCTGGCTGCTTTAGTGTTGGTGTTGTCGAGGCCTGGCTGCTTTAGTGTGTGTTGGTGTTGTCGAGGCCTGGCTGCTTTAGTGTGTGTGTTGGTGTTGTCGAGGCCTGGCTGCTTTAGTGTGTGTGTTGGTGTTGTCGAGGCCTGGCTGCTTTAGTGTGTGTTGGTGTTGTCGAGGCCTGGCTGCTTTAGTGTGTGTGTTGGCGTTGTCGAGGCCTGGCTGCTTTAGTGTGTGTGTTGTCGAGGCCTGGCTGCTTTAGTGTGTGTGTTGGTGTTGTCGAGGCCTGGCTGCTTTAGTGTGTGTGTTGGTGTTATCGAGGCCTGGCTGCTTTAGTGTTGGTGTTGTCGAGGCCTGGCTGCTTTAGTGTTGGTGTTGTCGAGGCCTGGCTGCTTTAGTGTGTGTGTTGGTGTTGTCGAGGCCTGGCTGCTTTAGTGTGTGTGTTGGTGTTGTCGAGGCCTGGCTGCTTTAGTGTTGGTGTTGTCGAGGCCTGGCTGCTTTAGTGTGTGTGTTGGTGTTGTCGAGGCCTGGCTGCTTTAGTGTGTGTGTTGGTGTTGTCGAGGCCTGGCTGCTTTAGTGTTGGTGTTGTCGAGGCCTGGCTGCTTTAGTGTGTGTGTTGGTGTTGTCGAGGCCTGGCTGCTTTAGTGTGTGTGTTGGTGTTGTCGAGGCCTGGCTGCTTTAGTGTGTGTGTTGGTGTTGTCGAGGCCTGGCTGCTTTAGTGTGTGTGTTGGTGTTGTCGAGGCCTGGCTGCTTTAGTGTGTGTGTTGGTGTTGTCGAGGCCTGGCTGCTTTAGTGTGTGTGTTGGTGTTGTCGAGGCCTGGCTGCTTTAGTGTGTTGGTATTCCCTCTCTCACTCTCACTCACTCTCAGTTACTCTTAGAGCCCAGTAGGCTCAGGAATCTGTACACCAGTTGATTGACAGTTGAGAGGCGGGACCAAAGAGCCAAAGCTCAACCCCCGCAAGCACAATTAGGTGAGTACTCACTCACTCACGGGAGAAGGGAGGCGAGGTGAGGGGCGGTGCTGTGAATGGACCCATGTAAGGGGAACCCGGGGGCGTCGCGCCAAACAGTGCGGACGCCGCCGTCTCAGATAAGGAAATCTCTAATGCTGTACTGAATCGTTCGTATACGACCTGTGTAGCGGTCAGGGTGTTGTAGGTGGCAGAGCAGCGACCCACGAAGACTTCTCCCTCTTAGGCTGTAGGTTTAGTCACGGCTACGAGGCCAGGGGCCTCGTAGCCTGGTGGATAGCGCGCAGGATTCGTAATTCTGTGGCGCGGGTTCGATTCCCGCACGAGGCAGAAACAAATGGGCAAAGTTTCTTTCACCCTGAATGCCCCTGTTACCTAGCAGTAAATAGGTACCTGGGAGTTAGTCAGCTGTCACGGGCTGCTTCCTGGGGGTGGAGGCCTGGTCGAGGACCGGGCCGCGGGGACACTAAAAAGCCCCGAAATCATCTCAAGATAACCTCAAGATAACGGGCCCCGATGTCGACAACCCTCCGATGAGGACCTTATTGGGTCGACGGCATGAAGGCTCTCCTCGGAGGGCTTACTGTCTGTAGGTACTGTCTGTTGATACTGTCTGTTGGTACTGTCTGTAGGAACTGTCTGTAGGTACTGGCTGTAGGTACTGGCTGTAGGTACTGGCTGTAGGTACTGGCTGTAGGTACTGGCTGTAGGTACTGGCTGTAGGTACTGGCTGTAGGTACTGTCTGTAGGTACTGTCTGTAGGTACTGTCTGTAGGTACTGTCTGTAGGAACTGTCTGTAGGTACTGTCTGTAGGTACTGTCTGTAGGAACTGTCTGTAGGAACTGTCTGTAGGAACTGTCTGTAGGAACTGTCTGTAGGAACTGTCTGTAGGAACTGTCTGTAGGTACTGTCTGTAGGAACTGTCTGTAGGAACTGTCTGTAGGTACTGTGTAGGTACTGTCTGTAGGTACTGTCTGTAGGTACTGTCTGTAGGTACTGTCTGTAGTACTGTCTGTAGGTACTGTCTGTAGGTACTGTCTGTAGGTACTGTCTGTAGGTACTGTCTGTAGGTACTGTCTGTAGGTACTGTCTGTAGGTACTGTCTGTAGGTACTGTCTGTAGGTACTGTCTGTGGGTACTGTCTGTGGGTACTGTCTGTAGGTACTGTCTGTAGGTACTGTCTGTAGGTACTGTCTGTAGGTACTGTCTGTAGGTACTGTCTGTAGGTACTGTCTGTAGGTACTGTCTGTAGGTACTGTCTGTAGGTACTGTCTGTAGGTACTGTCTGTAGGTACTGTCTGTAGGAACTGTCTGTAGGTACTGTCTGTAGGTACTGGCTGTAGGAACTGTCTGTAGGAACTGTCTGTAGGAACTGTCTGTAGGAACTGTCTGTAGGAACTGTCTGTAGGAACTGTCTGTAGGTACTGTCTGTAGGTACTGTCTGTAGGTACTGTCTGTAGGTACTGTCTGTAGGAACTGTCTGTAGGTACTGTCTGTAGGTACTGTGTAGGTACTGGCTGTAGGTACTGGCTGTAGGTACTGGCTGTAGGTACTGTCTGTAGGTACTGTCTGTGGGGCTCGTGCCACACGGACCATCCGCGAACATTGACCTGAAATGTTGACCAGACCACACACTAGAAATTGAAGGGACGACGACGTTTCGGTCCGTCCTGGACCATTCTCAAGTCGATACAACTTGAGAATGGAATCGACTTGAGAATGGTCCAGGACGGACCGAAACGTCGTCGTCCCTTCAATTTCTAGTGTGTGGTCTGGTCAACATACTTCAGCCACGTTATTGTGACTCATCGCCTGCATTGACCTGAAATGTTTAGGCCTCCATCCGACAATAGATAACAACACCCATTGATATAAGCTTATCTCTGGCGAGCCACACACTATGACTCTTGTATGTATTGATGTCCTCTATAGCAATACAAGATTGCTATACATATACTTTTAAGTTGCCTCGTGTGTGTATACATATGAGATAAAGTAAGAAATACTTGTGTATGGTGTGCACGTCGTGTGGGGAGCAGGAGGCGGCTGTGTCGTGAGACAAGCGACTTGACAATTACTTAACTGGCAGTTAACTGGCAGACTCGCGCAGTTGATTTAAATCGCCTTCAGTCACCGATGGTTGAGTGACCACCAGTGTTACCACCACCACCTGCCACCAGCGTCACCACCACCTGCCACCAGCGTCACCACCACCACCACCACCACCACCACCACCTGCCACCAGCGTCACCACCACCTGCCACCAGCGTCACCACCACCACCACCTGCCACCAGCGTCACCACCACCACCACCACCACCACCTGCCACCAGCGTCACCACCACCTGCCACCAGCGTCACCACCACCACCACCTGCCACCACCACCACCACCACCACCACCACCTGCCACCAGCGTCACCACCACCACCTGCCACCAGCGTCACCACCACCACCACCTGCCACCACCACCACCTGCCACCAGCGTCACCACCACCACCACCTGCCACCAGCGTCACCACCACCACCACCTGCCACCAGCGTCGCCACCACCACCTGCCACCAGCGTCGCCACCACCACCTGCCACCAGCGTCACCACCACCTGCCACCAGCGTCACCACCACCACCACCTGCCACCAGCGTCGCCACCACCACCACCTGTCACCACCACCAGCGTCGCCACCACCACCACCTGCCACCAGCGTCACCACCACCACCTGCCACCAGCGTCACCACCACCTCACGTCACCAAGACCTACAGGAAGAGGGCTGGCGGTCTCCCATCGTAGGAGGCAGCGGCCACTTCACTTAAGTGGGTTCTCAAGGCGGGGGAACCTGCTGTTATATCTTGAGTTATCTTGAGTTGATTTCGGGGCTTTAGTGTCCCCGCGGCCCGGTCCTCGACTAGGCCTCGACCCCCAGGAAGCAGCCCGTGACAGCTGACTAACACCCAGGTACCTATTTACTGCTAGGTAACAGGGGCATTCAGGGTGAAAGAAACTTTGCCCATTTGTTTCTGCCTCGTGCGGGAATCGAACCCGCGCCACAGAATTACGAGTCCTGCGCGCTATCCACCAGGCTACGAGGCCTGTTCACATCCACCACTGAGTTTAGAGGGGGGCGTCTCCCCCTTAATGCACTCGGGTTCTTCCTCTCCTTCAACCGCCAGTTTATTGTTATCTCCCACTTATCTCTGTCTAATATTACGGCAGCAGGACACAGTTGAAATATTATTCTTATTTTATGCTCACAGAGACATGACAAAAAAATAAAAAATAAAAATCAAAGAAAAAAAACAGAAAAAATAACAGAGTCGTCTGCTCGACCCTTCAACGTTTACCTGCAGTCTTCCTATATATATATATATATATATATATATATATATATATATATATATATATATATATATATATATATATATATATATATATATATATATATATGACAATGTCAGACCACGGAGGAAAAATGAAACAGGAAATTTCCTTAAGTACTTTCGTATATTAAATACATCTTCAGAAGGACCTTCTGAAGATGTATTTAATATACGAAAGTACTTAAGGAAATTTCCTGTTTTCATTTTTCCTCCGTGGTCTGACATTGTCACATTCTTAATCACGTGTTTATTTTCGTGATATACACACACACACACATATATATATATATATATATATATATATATATATATATATATATATATATATATATATATATATATATATATATATATAATGTTGAATATGTACCGAAAAGTTAAGATTAATAATTCTAAAACGAATCTTCTCAATATTTCTTATGTTTTTCTTCACTGTCGGTGGTAATAAAAATAACAATTCTCCGAAATTCATTTTTTTAATTGTCTGATGCCTGAACGCGTTTCGTAATTCGTATTACATTTTCAAAGACTTAATTTACACACAAATTCTTCGTAATTATACTCTATTGGATGAGGTGATATGGTACAAAAGTTTTGGGTGAGGTGACAAACACAAGACAGAACACGAAACAATGGGTATAAATTGGATAAGTGAACATATGAATGGAAGTAACTGCAGAAGGTCTATTGGCCCATACTTTCTCTTGCTGCTTCCATATTGGTCTGGGGTCTTGAAGTAGGTAGAATATAGCTGTGTATTAATTGGCTGTTGATTGCTGGTGTTGACTTTTTGATGTGTAGTGCCTCGCTGATTTCAAGCCGCCTGCTATCGCTGTACCTATCGATGATTTCTGTGTTTGTTAAGATTTCTCTGGTGTTGGTCTGGTTGTGAGAAGAGATTATGTGTTCCGTGATGGCTCCCTGTTGCTTATGCATTGTTAGTCGCCTAGAAAGACGTTTTTGTCTTGCCTATATACTGAGTTCTTTGGGGTTTACAGTCCCCAAGTGGGCATTTAAAGGCATAGACGACGTTGGTCTCCTTCAAAGCGTTCTGCTTGGTGTCTGGCGAGTTTTTCATTCGAGTAGATTGGCCGTTTTTTAGTTTTATAATAAATTATCAATTGTATTTTCTGATTTTTGTCTGTAGGGATGACTTTCCTATCAACAATATCTTTCTGGACCCTTCCCTCCGTTTTATGAGTCGTCGAAAAGAAGTTCCTGTAAAATAGTCTAATAGGGGGTACAAGTGTTGTGTTGGTTGACTCTTCAGAAGTTGCATGGCGTTTTACCTTTCTTTTTATGATGTCTTCAACAAAACCGTTAGAGAAGCCGTTGTTGACTAGGACTTGCCTTACCCTACAGAGTTCTTCATCGACTTCTTTCCATCCTGAGCTGTGGCTGAGAGCACGGTCGACGTAAGCATTGACAACACTCCTCTTGTACCTGTCTGGGCAGTCACTATTGGCATTGAGGCACATTCCTCTGTTTCTTTGGTGTAGACTGCAGTATGGAAGCCTCCGCTCCTTTCCGTGACTGTTACATCCAGAAAGGGCAGCTTCCCATCGTTCTCCATCTCGTACGTGAAACTCAACACAGAATTCAGCTCAAATGCCTCCTTCAACTGCTGCAGACATCTGGCATTAGGTACCTGCGTAAAAATGTCAACATATATGGCGGGCTTGAAACCCGCCATATACTGCAGGTATGTTGACGACATTTTTCATGGGCTTGTCTCATGTGATTCCTGGGGGCACCGGATTAAAGATGACATGTCAAACGCCTCCTCAGCTTGGTCGACGTCATACCTATGTACTTAGATTGAAGGTTACATCCTTCGTTGGGGCAAGTGTACATGTATACAACGCTTGACTGCTGTAGAGGGTTCTCCGTCGGCTTCGGGCTGTTTTTGATAAGGAGTTCGGAAGTCTTCTTGGTTTTGTAGAATATGATCAGGTCTATGTTTTGGTTAGGAGTAGTGCTTTTTACTCCTTTACGGATTATTTCTTTCATTATTCTTTCCTCTTTTTTATGTTCATTGTGCATGGTTGATTTGTAATATAATTTTATTGGAGGTGTTGTGGTTTCTGTTCTAGGTTCAGGATTATACCATCGGTCCAGGTGTCTTCTTATAGCAGCGTTTATTTCCGTGTTGCTATATCCGTTGTTCACCAATACCTGAGTTATTCTTTCAAGCTCTCTACTCACGTTGCTCCATTCGGAGCAGTGGGTAAGCGCTCGACGAATATAAGCATTGAGAACACTGGCTTTGTATCTTTGGGGGCACTCACTTCTACCGTTCAGGTATAATCCTATGTTGGTAGGCTTTGTATATACGTTGGTACTTAAAGAGGTTCCTGTTTTTGTTATTAGTACATCCAAGAATGGCAGACTGTTATTTTCACTATTTTCATGTGTAAATCGGAGTAATGACTCTCTCTCTAGTTGGCTTTTTAGATCAATTAGTTCGTCTGAGTCTTTTACTATGACGAATATGTCATCTACATAACGGTAATATACGGTTGGTTTTTGTCTGCTACTGAAAACTTTGTTTTCGATGGCTCCCATATAAAAATTAGCAAATAAAACTCCTAAGGGGGAGCCCATTGCTACTCTGTCTATTTGTAGATACATGTCTCCTTGTGGACTGATGAAAGGGGCTTCCTTTGTACATGCTTTGAGAAGACTCTTCAAGTGTGGCTCGGGTATGTCTAATTTGGGGGTGCTCTCGTCTCTGTATACTCTGTCCGGTATCATTCCTATGGTTGTGTCGACTGGGACGGTGGTAAATAGGGATTCGACGTCCAGGGAAGCAGAGGATATAGAATCGTTTCTCTCAATGTTTGTCGATGATGCAAAAATTATGAGGAGCATTGAAACAGAGGATGATAGTAGGAGGCTACAAGATGACCTAGACAGACTGAGTGAATGGTCCAACAAATGGCTGTTGAAGTTCAATCCGAGTAAATGCAAAGTAATGAAACTAGGCAGTGGAAACAGGAGGCCAGACAAGATACAGAATAGGAGATGAAGTACTTAATGAAACGGACAGAGTGAAAGATCTAGGAGTTGATATCACACCAAATCTGTCTCCTGAAGCCCACATAAAAAGAATAACGTCTGCGGCATATGCGAGGCTGGCTATCATCGGAACAGCATTCAGGAACCTGTGTAAGGAATCATTCAGAATCTTGTATATCACATATGTAAGACCAATCCTGGAGTATGCGTCCCCAGCATGGAGCCCGTACCTTGTCAAGCACAAGACGAAGCTGGAAAAAGTCCAAAGGTATGCCACTAGACTAGTCCCAGAACTAAGAGGCATGAGTTACGAGGAAAGGCTGCGGGAAATGCACCTTATAACACGAAGACAGAAGAGTAAGGGGAGACATGATCACAACCTACAAAATCCTCAGGGGAATCGACCGGGTAAACAAGGATAAACTATTCAACACTGGAGGGACGCGAACAAGCGGCCACAGGTGGAAACTGAGTACCCACATGAGCCACAGAGACGTTATAAGGAACTTTTTCAGTGTCAGAGTAGTTAACGGATGGAATGCATTAGACAGTGATGTGGTGGAGGCTGACTCCATACACAGTTTCAAATGTAGATATGATAGAGCCCAGTAGGCTCAGGAATCTGTACACCAGTTGATTGACAGTTGAGAGGCGGGACCAAAGAGCCAAAGCTCAACCCCCGCAAGCACAAATAGGCGAGTGCAAATAGGTGAGTACACACACACACACACACACACAGGCGCAGCACCAACAACCATTTATAAGTCGGCAAGGTGCGGGTGGGCAAGGTGCGGGTGGGCAAGGTGCGGGTGGGCGGCAAGGTGCGGGTGGCGGCAAGGTGCGGGTGGCGGCAAGGTGCGGGTGGCGGCAAGGTGCGGGTGGGCGGCAAGGTGTGGGTGGCGGCAAGGTGCGGGTGGGCGGCAAGGTGCGGGTGGGCGGCAAGGTGTGGGTGGGCAAGGTGCAGGTGGACCCGTTCATCACAGTGAACCTCAAGTTAAGGAAGACACATCATCACACAACAAAGAATAAGTCATGTTGCTATATTCCCCAAAATGTATAAAATCAAAACATGAAGAGCAAAAAATCGCTGACGACAAAGGCATATCCACAGATTAGATCACATTACCTGCCGTATCTCCCCGAGGTCTCGCACTCTCCTACCACTACCACTATGACTACCACTATGACTAACACTGTAAAAGGTGTTTGGTTTAGTTGTATTTAAAATACATAAGAGATTCAAGAGTCACAGACAGGGATTTGAGAAGGCGCCAGTTTGTCGACCAGAAACTCTCACCTCTAAGCGTTAATGACCCCAAGTGACCTGAGGTCAGATCATGCGAATTTCACCTTGCTTCTGCTAATTTTATAATTGGAGCCTGGTAGCCTTCAAACATGCCGACGTTTAAGGAGTGGCTTGGTAGAGTGCCTGAGGCTATCTACTTGTGGGCGGAGTTAGTTACTAGGTTCCCCAATATATACTCGGAGAGCGATCGATTCCAGAGCATTAACAAGAGAAGAACAGCAACCAGGAGAGCAGAGAAGACGGCCTAGCAGGGAGGCTGTCAGCTGGCAACCCGTTCTCGCAAATTTAATAAGTCAATATTGACTTATTAGTTGCGTGCATAGGTGACATACTAAACATAATAGTTTCCCTTGAAAAGCTTCATAGAAAACACCGACCTTACCTAACCTACTTAGTATGTTAAAATAAGCATCTTATAGCTTCGTAATTACAATTGTTACTTAACCTATTATAGATATAGGTTAGGTAATAATTGTAATTACGAAGCAATAAGATGCTTATCTTAACATACTAAGTAGGTTAGGTAAGGTCGGTGTTTTCTATGAAGCTTCTCAAGGGAAACTATTATGTTAAGTATGTCACCTATGCACATATTTAATAAGTCAATATTGACTTATTAAATTTGCGAGAACGGGTTGCGGCTGGCAGGGCGGGACAGTCTGTCAACTACAGACCCCCCCCCCCCCCTCTATCCAGCTATAGGCAGACACTTGGTGAGTTGAGCATTAAGGTGACTTGGTCGTGTTTACATATGTTGTGTGATGATCAGGGGCAGTCAAGTTGTAGGGTTCTCAAATTCTTGGATGATGACTCACTTTGCATATTAAAGTGGAACATTTGAATTGCTTAAATTATCATAGTTATCATGTGAAATATAATTGAATTTATTATTAAAATTGTCTTTAACTGTGTTCCCTAGAGTTTTTGAGTTGAGGTGAGAAAGCCTCTGTGATTACTGGTTCCATGATTTAATGAGTACACGATAAAAATGGGACATACTAATAATGACCTGTTGATAACATCTTTTGTGAATATTGTGATACAGACAAGTTCCATTCCTTGTCTTGTATGTAATGGTCTAGAATGGATGGTAGCAGCATTTCGTCTTCTACTATCTACTCTTCTACTTCTACTATCTACTCTTCTACTTCTACCTATCTATTCCTCTCCCTCCACCCCTCTCCGAACTTTCCCTTTCAGCTAATGACCCTCCTCGCTCCTCCCACCACTCTACCTCTCTCACCCCAAACCCTCACTAATTACTTCACTATTCTTCTCTTTCCTTTCGTGTCTCTTATACGTTTGTGGCAGTGACATGTGTTCTAGAGTTCTCTCTAGAGTTCTCGGGTAGCTGATCAAGTTACGGCGCCTTGTAGTCTTAGCACCTAGGTAGTCAAATACCTAGGTTACAAGGTGTTGAACGAGAGAGGTTGCCTTAGGAACTCTGGGAGTGCTCTAGAATAGTTAGCTAACTGAGGACGGGATAACGGACTAGAGAGAGCTGTTTCCCCCGGCCTCGTTAGTTAACTGGAGGGGGGGTGGGGGGTGAGGTGGAATAATGGACAAGATAGAGTTATTTCCTCCGCCCCCCGTTACATGACTACCACTACGACTACCACTACGACTACCACTACCACTACGACTACCACTACGACTACCACTATGACTACCACTACGACTACCACTACGACTACCACTATGACTACCACTATGACTACCACTATGACTACCACTACGACTACCACTACGACTACCACTACGACTACCACTACGACTACCACTACGACTACCACTACGACTACCACTACGACTACCACTACGACTACCACTACGACTACCACTACGACTACCACTACGACTACCACTATGACTACCACTACGACTACCACTACGACTACCACTATGACTACCACTACGACTACCACTACGACTACCACTACGACTACCACTACGACTACCACTACAACTGTTGTGAGCCAGGGGTCATGATCGACTGTGCCTCAGCGGGTTGATGCTAGGTTACCGGAGATGGAGGCAGAGATTGATGATGATTGATGAAGATTAAGCCACCCAAAAGGTGGCACGGGCATGAATAGCCCGTAAGTGGTGGCCCTTTTGAGCCATTACCAGTATCAAGAGCTGATACTGGAGATCTGTGGAGGTGCGACTGCACCCTGCGTGACGGGAGATGTCTCCCGGACCAAATGGTGAACTGATGGGGGGCAGAGAGAGTGGCAAACACAGTAAAGTACAGGTGAGGAGTAAGCGGAGAGCGAGGAGGAGGGAGAAGACGGCCTGGTCGTAGATCATCAGGTAATGAAAGAGATGTGAGGGGGCTGCATATTATGGCTGTCGTAGCATGGTAATCCAGGCCCAGTGGGTTGACCAGTGGCTTATCCTGCATCATGGTGGTTCACTGTTTACATAGCTCGTGCAGTCATCGGGAGGGGAAGCCTTTCAGGCAAACTGCACGTGCTGTAAACCAGCACCCCTCGCCGCCCCTTGCATCACGTGCCAGCATTATCCATGATCTCATACGGCTAGTAGAGAGGCTTGCCGGACTAGGCAACAACCGTCTCATCAGAGAACTGAACGTGCTGGACCTAACCAATTGCCTGGACCCCATTATATCCCCTGACGCAAGACTCGCCCCCCCTCCCCTACCACACAGGGGACTTCACAAGGTCAACCACTAGGTCGGTCTCATTCACTAGAACACTATATTGATGAATGTGAAACCGTAAAGGACTTTAGACCTCCTGGCCTCTTGTACCACCAACTGTGTAACTATTTTATTGACTCAGGTGTTCTGGGAGACATCCTAACAATTTACCCAAAATTTGCTTGTCCATTTTAAAGAATGAAGAACAATTTGTATTTATATTCTAAGCTGTATCACTTATGAACCCATCCCTGCCCTTGTGTGGCAGTGCACAATAGAAAGTTGTTTTCACGTATCCATACATTAAAACATTGATTGTAACAATGATATGTATGTGCTTCAGCCTACAGTTTAGACCTATTGTCTTATGTATGACCCTCTGTCCTGCGTGACAGTGAATACTAGCATTATCCTCACTTTAATAAGACCTATCAAAATCCTCAGATTAGGCAAAATTGTAATTAATTTTATCAATAAAGATGTTAATAATAATAGGTCTCAACTCAGACTTCAGCTCCGCCGAAGACCCCAGGCTGTACAAACAGCAGCATCCTCCACTCCAGCCCCCAGAGCCCCCACCGTCACCATATCAGCAGATGCGCTCACAGCCGTGCTCTCTCCGACCACCATCACCACCACCGACGTGACTGAACTAGCTTCTACCACCAATAGTCGACTCCAGAGCATGCTTCTACCACCAATAGTCGACTCCAGAGCATGCTTCTACCACCAATAGTCGACTCCAGAGCATGCTTCTACCACCAATAGTCGACTCCAGAGCCAACCTCAATGTTGTTGTTGGTGTTTAAGATTCAGCTACTCAGAACAAAACGTTTCACGTAGCACGCGCTATGGTGAGCCCGTAATGGACTTACCCGGCACAGGAGCGGGGCTGTAACTGCCACCCTCAAGAGAGAGAAAAGATTAAGCCACCCAAAAGGTGGCACGGGCATGAATAGCCCATAAGTGGTGGCCCTTTTGAGCCATTTCCAGTATCAATAGATGATACTGGAGATCTGTGGAGGTGCGACTGCACCCTGCGTGACGGGAGATGTCTCCCGACGCCACCCTCAACCTGAAACCCACCATTTGAAGTGAGAAGATTAATTCATTAGCTCTCTCACCTCTCATTAGTCTAATCGCCGAAGCTTCATTTATCTCTGAAATTCTATCTCTGTAAGTTCAATCAGATCATCATTAGCTCAGTAATAGTATTTCTTGGGTCGTGAGAATAATCTTGGAATTATTCACATGGATTCATTTTGTACTTTCTCCAACTTGTTTTCTCCAACCTTTACCAAAACAAGACGTGACACGGGCAGCATAATCAATACGATTCAATTCAATTTCTTTATTATGCACCCCTCCATATGCACCGGGGGGGGGGGGGGGGGGGCCTCGTAGCCTGGTGGATAGCGCGCAGGACTCGTAATTCTGTGGCGCGGGTTCGATTCCCGCACGAGGCAGAAACAAATGGGCAAAAGTTTCTTTCACCCTGAACGCCCCTGTTACCTAGCAGTAAATAGGTACCTGGGAGTTAGTCAGCTGTCACGGGCTGCTTCCTGGGGTTGGAGGCCTGGTCGAGGACCGGGCCGTGGGGACACTAAAAAGCCCCGAAATCATCTCAAGATAACCTCAAGATAACCCCATCCCCATCCCGTGGGCGGTGGTGTAAAGGATTACAGAGGCACATAATCGGTTCAGGAACTCTAGTTCGTTTAGCTAAGCATATAACAATCATTTGACGCTAATTACAAAATTATTAATGTTAAATATACATGTACACATACTCGTACATACATGTACGTATACATATATACGTACACATACATATTTAATCACCCACACAAATACTCATTTGTGTCACAAGTGATTCAACAAGAGGTTCACAACAGTCACTATACAAGGCACTTTACATCTATGATGAGTTGCACAGTTACTAGTCTTGCTGCACACCCACCCAACTGGGCGGCAGCTTTACAGTCATGTGCTCCACACCCACCCAACTGGGCGGCAGCTTTACAGTCATGTGCTCCACACCCACCCAACTGGGCGGCAGCTTTACAGTCATGTGCTCCACACCCACCCAACTGGGCGGCAGCTTTACAGTCATGTGCTCCACACCCACCCAACTGGGCGGCAGCTTTACAGTCATGTGCTCCACACCCACCCAACTGGGCGGCAGCTTTACAGTCATGTGCTCCACACCCACCCAACTGGGCGGCAGCTTTACAGTCATGTGCTCCACACCCACCCAACTGGGCGGCAGCTTTACAGTCATGTGCTCCACACCCACCCAACTGGGCGGCAGCTTTACAGTCATGTGCTCCACACCCACCCAACTGGGCGGCAGCTTTACAGTCATGTGCTCCACACCCACCCAACTGGGCGGCAGCTTTACAGTCATGTGCTCCACACCCACCCAACTGAGTGGCAGCTTTACAGTCATGTGCTCCACACCCACCCAACTGGGCGGCAGCTTTACAGTCATGTGCTTCACACCCACCCAACTGGACGGCAGCTTTACAGTTATGTGCTCCACACCCACCCAACTGGGCGGCAGCTTTACAGTCATGTGCTCCACACCCACCCAACTGGGTGGCAGCTTTACAGTCATGTGCTTCACACCCACCCAACTGGGCGGCAGCTTTACAGTCATGTGCTCCACACCCACCCAACTGGGCGGCAGCTTTACAGTCATGTGCTCCACACCCACCCAACTGGGTGGCAGCTTTACAGTCATGTGCTTCACACCCACCCAACTGGACGGCAGCTTTACAGTCATGTGCTCCACACCCACCCAACTGGGCGGCAGCTTTACAGTCATGTGCATGCATTGCACCAATAGATGCCACTGTGCCACACTCCAAGAGATGCCACTGTGCCACACTCCAAGAGATGCCACTGTGCCACACTCCAAGAGATGCCACTGTGCCACACTCCAAGAGATGCCACTGTGCCAGGAAGTAACGAAAATATTTGTTACTGTTACTATGATTACTTACATTTCACGAGTGCTTCCCTCTTGCCCCCTGGAAGGGGCCGCTTATCCTTGTCACCGTGTACAACACCGTGACATTTAGCCTGTCATGGCATAGGAGTTTGATACCATTAATTGAATGTTTTGCTTGTTAAGCATAAGAACGGGAAAACTTCATAAATTATACTGGCCCATACGAGGACGCTCCTTTGGACGATATATATCAACCCGTTCTCGCAAATTTAATAAGTCAATATTGACTTATTAGTTGCGTGCATAGGTGACATACTAAACATAATAGTTTCCCTTGAAAAGCTTCATAGAAAACACCGACCTTACCTAACCTACTTAGTATGTTAAAATAAGCATCTTATAGCTTCGTAATTACAATTGTTACTTAATTAACCTATTATAGGTTAGGTAATAATTGTAATTACGAAGCAATAAGATGCTTATCTTAACATACTAAGTAGGTTAGGTAAGGTCGGTGTTTTCTATGAAGCTTTTCAAGGGAAACTATTATGTTAAGTATGTCACCTATGCACATATTTAATAAGTCAATATTGACTTATTAAATTTACGAGAACGGGTTGTATATATATATATATATATATATATATATAATATATATAATATATATAATATATATAATATATGTACCACCTCTGGTGCAATTGTAGGGACCCAAATCTAATTTTATTGCAATGCTACAGTTTACAGAGAATACACACACACATAACAATCAGCGTATACAACAATCAGTATATATATATATATATATATATATATATATATATATATATATATATATATATATATATATATATATATAACACTCAAACAATATGTGATCAAATGTCTTTTCTGCTTATATTTATAATGCAAGTTAAATCGTCTTGGAATTCTCATATATATTTTTGTTTTCTTCAGGTAAATATCAAAGTAAAACGTTGATACACTGACGAAGTCACACCTATTCGCCTGGAAGAGGTTAGTGAGGCTCGTTGTTGCCAGAACCGTGCAAGATTATCTTGGTTTTACGTATCAAGGTAAGTAACATGTTGGCATATTATTTAGCAAGGTAACGTCTTGGAACATTACGTAGCAAACTAACAGGTTGGAGCATTTGTTTATCTAGGGGGGGGGGTAATATACAGTCTCCGTGGTGTAGTGGTAAGACACTCGCCTGGCGTTCCGCGAGCGCTATGTCATGGGTTCGTATCCTGGCCGGGGAGGATTTACTGGGCGCAAATCCTTAACTGTAGCCTCTGTTTAACTCAACAGTAAAATGTGTACTTGGTTGTAACAACGATTCTTCGCGGCGGGGATCGTATTCCAGGGACCATAGGATTAAGGACTTGCCCGAAACGCTACGCGTACTAGTGGCTCTACAAGAATGTAACAACTCTTGTATATATCTAAAAAAAAAAAAAAAATGTTGATTTTCCATTGTAGTGAGTTTGCTTTCCTTATCCCACAGTCTTTGCTGTGATGTGAGTGTACTCCAGCTCTACCTTAATACCGTCAACAGTTCTATTAGCTGTCCAGGTTTACAGTTCTTAGTTTCCCAGGTATACCTATCTGGAAGCAGCGTCACGGTGAAAAAATGCTTCCTTGTCATGAAATGGGTATTTTCACGATACCTGGTTGATACCTGGTTGATGGGGTTCTGGGAGTTCTTCTACTCCCCAAGCCCGGCCCGAGGCCAGGCTCGACTTGTGAGAGTTTGGTCCACCAGGCTGTTGCTTGGAGCGGCCCGCAGGCCCACATATACCTGGTTGATGGGGTTCTGGGAGTTCTTCTACTCCCCAAGCCCGGCCCGAGGCCAGGCTTGACTTGTGAGAGTTTGGTCCACCAGGCTGTTGCTTGGAGCGGCCCGCAGGCCCACATATACCTGGTTGATGGGGTTCTGGGAGTTCTTCTACTCCCCAAGCCCGGCCCGAGGCCAAGCTTGACTTGTGAGAGTTTGGTCCAACAGGCTGTTGCTTGGAGCGGCCCACAGGCCCACATACCCACCACAGCCCGGTTGATCCGGCACTCCTTGGAGGAATAAATCTAGTTTCCTCTTGAAAATTTACTTAGTAAAGTTTTTTAATTTGAACATACTTAGATCTTCAGTGTAGTTTCACGACACTTCGATCATCAGTGCATTCTTACGACACTTCGATCATCAGTGCATTCTTACGACACTTCGATCATCAGTGCATTCTTACGACACTTCGATCATCAGTGCATTCTTACGACACTTCGATCATCAGTGCATTCTTACGACACTTCGATCATCAGTGCATTCTTACGACACTTCGATCATCAGTGCATTCTTACGACACTTCGATCATCAGTGCATTCTTACGACACTTCGATCATCAGTGCATTCTTACGACACTTCGATCATCAGTGCATTCTTACGACACTTCGATCATCAGTGCATTCTTACGACACTTCGATCATCAGTGCATTCTTACGATTTTAAACTGTCAATCAACTGATTTTTGTCCCTAGATACACACAGTGTCAGAGTAGTTAACAGGTGGAATGCATTAGGCAGTGATGTGGTGGAGGCTGACTCCATACACAGTTTCAAGTGTAGATATGATAGAGCCCAGTAGGCTCAGGAACCTGTACACCAGTTGATGTGTTGACGAGTGTGTGTGGGAGGGGGGGGGGGAGTGTTGACGAGTGTGTGTGTGTGGGGGGGGGAGTGTTGACGAGTATGTGTGTGTGGGGGGGGGGGAGTGTTGACGAGTGTGTGTGTGTGGGGGGGGGGAGTGTTGACGAGTGTGTGTGGGAGGGGGGGGGAGTGTTGACGAGTGTGTGTGTGTGGGGGGGGGGAGTGTTGACGAGTGTGTGTGTGTGGGGGGGGGGGGAGTGTTGACGAGTGTGTGTGTGTGGGGGGGGGGGAGTGTTGACGAGTGTGTGTGTGTGGGGGGGGGGAGTGTTGACGAGTGTGTGTGGGAGGGGGGGGGAGTGTTGACGAGTGTGTGTGTGTGGGGGGGGGGAGTGTTGACGAGTGTGTGTGTGTGGGGGGGGGGGAGTGTTGACGAGTGTGTGTGTGTGGGGGGGGGGAGTGTTGACGAGTGTGTGTGTGTGGGGGGGGGGAGTGTTGACGAGTGTGTGTGTGTGGGGGGGGGGAGTGTTGACGAGTGTGTGTGGGAGGGGGGGGAGTGTTGACGAGTGTGTGTGTGTGGGGGGGGAGTGTTGACGAGTGTGTGTGTGTGGGGGGGGGGGAGTGTTGACGAGTGTGTGTGGGAGGGGGGGGGGGAGTGTTGACGAGTGTGTGTGTGTGGGGGGGTGTTGACGAGTGTGTGTGTGTGGGGGGGGGGAGTGTTGACGAGTGTGTGTGGGAGGGGGGGGGAGTGTTGACGAGTGTGTGTGTGTGGGGGGGGGGAGTGTTGACGAGTGTGTGTGTGGGGGGGGGGAGTGTTGACGAGTGTGTGTGGGAGGGGGGGGGAGTGTTGACGAGTGTGTGTGTGTGGGGGGGGGGAGTGTTGACGAGTGTGTGTGTGGGGGGGGGGGAGTGTTGACGAGTGTGTGTGGGAGGGGGGGGAGTGTTGACGAGTGTGTGTGTGTGGGGGGGGGGGGGAGTGTTGACGAGTGTGTGTGTGTGGGGGGGGGGAGTGTTGACGAGTGTGTGTGTCGGGGGGAGTGTTGACGAGTGTGTGTGTGGGGGGGGGAGTGTTGACGAGTGTGTGTGTGTGGGGGGGGAGTGTTGACGAGTGTGTGTGTGGGGGGGGGGGAGTGTTGACGAGTGTGTGTGTGGGGGGGGGAGTGTTGACGAGTGTGTGTGTGGGGGGGGAGTGTTGACGAGTGTGTGTGTGTGGGGGGGGGAGTGTTGACGAGTGTGTGTGTGGGGGGGGGGAGTGTTGACGAGTGTGTGTGTGGGGGGGAGTGTTGACGAGTGTGTGTGTGGGGGGGGGAGTGTTGACGAGTGTGTGTGTGTGTGGGGGGGGGATGTGTTGACGAGTGTGTGTGTGTGTGGGGGGGGAGTGTTGACGAGTGTGTGTGTGGGGGGGGGAGTGTTGACGAGTGTGTGTGTGGGGGGAGTGTTGACGAGTGTGTGTGTGGGGGGGGGAGTGTTGACGAGTGTGTGTGTGGGGGGGGAGTGTTGACGAGTGCGTGTGTGTGTGGGGGGGGGGAGTGTTGACGAGTGTGTGTGTGTGGGGGGGGAGTGTTGACGAGTGTGTGTGTGGGAGGGGGGAGGGAGTGTTGACGAGTGTGTGTGTGTGGGGGCGGAGTGTTGACGAGTGTGTGGGGGGGGGGGGGGAGTGTTGACGAGTGTGTGTGTGGGGGAGTGTTGACGAGTGTGTGTGTGGGGGGGAGTGTTGACGAGTGTGTGTGTGGGGGAGTGTTGACGAGTGTGTGTGTGTGTGTGGGGGAGTGTTGACGAGTGTGTGTGTGTGGGGGGGGGAGTGTTGACGAGTGTGTGTGTGTGGGGGGGGGGAGTGTTGACGAGTGTGTGTGTGTGTGGGGGGGAGTGTTGACGAGTGTGTGTGTGTGGGGGGGGTGTTGACGAGTGTGTGTGTGTGGGGGGGGAGTGTTGACGAGTGTGTGTGGGGGGGGGGGAGTGTTGACGAGTGTGTGTGTGGGGGGGGGGGAGTGTTGACGAGTGTGTGTGGGGGGGAGTGTTGACGAGTGTGTGTGTGTGGGGGGGGAGTGTTGACGAGTGTGTGTGTGTGGGGGGGGAGTGTTGACGAGTGTGGGGTCCTCTCCTCCCCTTAACACGTCGTCTGGTCGATACAGCTGACATTTCATTCTCAGTTCATTGATTTCTGTGTCTTGTCCAGTGTGGTGGTGGGCAGCACATGTGTGGTGGTGGGCAGCACATGTGTGGTGGTGGTAGTGGGCAGCACATGTGTGGTGGTGGTAGTGGGCAGCACATGTGTGGTGGTGGTGGTGGTGGGCAGCACATGTGTGGTGGTGGTGGTGGTGGGGGGCAGCACATGTGTGGTGGTGGTGGGGGGCAGCACATGTGTGGTGATGGTGGTGGGCAGCACATGTGTGGTGATGGTGGGCAGCACATGTGTGGTGGTGGTGGGCACATGTGTGGTGGTGGTGGTGGGGGGCACATGTGTGGTGGTGGTGGGGGCAGCACATGTGTGGTGGTGGTGGTGGTGGGGGGCACATGTGTGGTGGTGGTGGGGGCAGCACATGTGTGGTGGTGGTAGTGGGCAGCACATGTGTGGTGGTGGTGGGGGCAGCACATGTGTGGTGGTGGTAGTGGGCAGCACATGTGTGGTGGTGGTGACGTCACGGGGACGTCGAGAGGCTGTGGCAGCGTTAATATTGCAGGATCGTTGCAAGGGAGCCGGTCGGCCGAGCGGACAGCACACTGAACTTGTGATCCTGTGGTCCCGGGTTCGATCCCAGGCGCCAGCGAGAAACAATGGGCAGAGTTTCTTTCACCCTATGCACCTAGCAGTAAAATTGGTACCTGGGTGTTAGTCAGCTGTCACGGGCTGCTTCCTGGGGGTGGAGGCCTGGTCGAGGACCGGGCCGCGGGGACACTAAAAAAAAGCCCCGAAATCATCTCAAGATAACCTCTCAAGAAGGGAACACACACACACACACACACACACACACACACACACACACACACACACACACACACACACACACACACACACACACACACACACACAGGGGGCCTCGTAGCCTGGTGGATAGCGCACAGGATTCGTAATTCTGTGGCGCGGGTTCGATTCCCGCACGAGGCAGAAACAAATGGGCAAAGTTTCTTTCACCCTAAGTGCCCCTGTTACCTAGCAGTAAATAGGCACCTGGGAGTTAGTCAGCTGTCATGGGCTGCTTCCTGGGGTGTGTGTGTATGTGGTGTGGGAAAAAAAAAAGTAGTTAGTAAACAGTTGATTGACAGTTGAGAGGCGGGCCCAAAGAGCAAAGCTCAACCCCCGCAAAACACAACTAGTAAACACACACACACACCATATTTAACACAAGAGGCACACGCACTAGGGGACACAGGTGGAAACTGAGTGCCCAAATGAGCCACAGAGATATTAGAAAGAACTTTTTTAATGTCAGAGTGGTTGACAAATGGAATGCATTAGGAAGCAATGTGGTGGAGGCTGACTCCATACACAGTTTCAAGTGTAGATATGATAGAGCCCGATAGGCTCAGGAATCTGTACACCAGTTGATTGACGGTTGAGAGGCGGGACCAAAGAGCCAGAGCCCAACCCCCGCAAGCACAAATAGGTGAGTAGGTGAGTACACACACACACACACACACACACACACACACACACACACACACACACACACACACACACGAGAGGACATGGATGGAAGCTTGAAACTCAGATGAGTCACAGAGATGTTAGGAAGTTTTCTTTTAGCGTGAGAGTAGTAGAAAAATGGAATGCACTTCAGGAACAGGTTGTGGAAGCAAATACTATTCATAATTTTAAAACCAGGTATGATAGGGAAATGGGACAGGAGTCATTGCTGTAAACAACCGATAGCTAGAAAGGCGGGATCCAAGAGTCAGTGCTCGATCCTGCAGACACAACAACAACTAGGTGAGTACACACACACACACACACACACACACACACACACACACACACACACACACACACACACACACACACACACACACACACACACACACACACCATGGGCAAGGGGTGGCGGGAAGATTTTATACTAAGTAAATATAAAAACTCCTTCAGAAAGCAATGTTTGAAGCGCCACATCTCAGCGCTGAAGACAAAGACGCGGACGCTGTCACAACACACAATATAAACAGCCGCGTCGACAACATTAACAAAGACAGGTTGAAGTGGGTGAACCGCTGGCGGGGGGGGGGGGGGGGTGTGAACCGCTGACGGGGGGGGGGGGGTGTGAACCGCTGACGGAGGGGGGGGGGTGTGAACCGCTGACGGAGGGGGGGTGTGAACCGCTGACGGAGGGGGGGGTGTGAACCGCTGACGGAGGGGGGGGGTGTGAACCGCTGACGGAGGGGGGGGTGTGAACCGCTGACGGAGGGGGGGTGTGAACCGCTGACGGAGGGGGGGGGTGTGAACCGCTGACGGAGGGGGGGGTGTGAACCGCTGACGGGGGGGGGGTGTGAACCGCTGACGGTGGGGGGTGTGAACCGCTGACGGGGGGGGGGGGTGTGAACCGCTGACGGAGGGGGGGGGGGTGTGAACCGCTGACGGGGGGTGGGGGGTGTGAACCGCTGACGGAGGGGGGGGGGGTGTGAACCGCTGGCGGGGGGGGGTGTGAACCGCTGACGGGGGGGGTGTGAACCGCTGACGGAAGGGGGGGTGTGAACCGCTGACGGGGGGGGGGGTGTGAACCGCTGACGGAGGGGGGGGGTGTGAACCGCTGACGGGGGGGGGGTGTGAACCGCTGACGGAGGGGTGGGGGGGGTGTGAACCGCTGACGGGGGGTGGGGGGTGGCGGGTGAACCGCTGACGGAGGGGGAGGTCACGGGTGAACCGCTGACGGAGGGGAGGTCACGGGTGAACCGCTGACGGAGGGGGGTGGCGGGTGAACCGCTGACGGAGGGGGGGTCACGGGTGAACCGTTTGCTATTATTTCGTCTCGTTTCGGTGGTATTCGTCACTAAAGCTAAAATTTGTCATACTAGAAAATGGACGCGGATCACGAAAGTGACGTACTGTCCCGTTCTCTGTTTTAGGTCCTCTGGTAGGTTAGGAGAGTTAGAGTTGTTGTTGTTGTTAAAGATTCGGTACCTAGAACAATAAGTTCCAAGTAGCACGGGCTATGGCGAGCCCATAGTTCTTGGTTAGGAGAGGACGCTTTAAACTGACCGTTTTCTTGGCATTGGGAAACCTTAGGAGGACCTTAGGAGGCCGGGCTGGACCCGTCCAGCCCGTCCTCCACCTCCTCCGTATATGAGACGTAGACGTCCTCATATACGAGACGTAGACGTCTCATATACGGAGAATACGTCCTCCTCCGTATATGAGACGGAACTCTCCCTCCACCTGCTAATTGAAGCACTTATCTATACGCTCTCCAAAATGCATTAAGTTTATTTCGGCTTTCAAAAGCCAGAAACGTAACTGCGCGCATGCGCATCGTTCGTTCCCTCTGTATTAGTGAAGACCCCTATATAACGGGGTTGGTTTCTGGCCTTCTATATCTTACTCTATGCAGTCGGCCGAGCGGACAGCACGCGGGGCTTGTGATCCTGTGGTCCTGGGTTCGATCCCAGGCACCGGTGAGAAAGAATGGGCAGAGTTTCTTTCACCCTATGTCCCTGTTACCTAGCAGTAAATTAGGTACCTGGGTGTTAGTCAGCTGTCACGGGCTGCTTCCTGGGGGGTGGAGGCCTGGTCGAGGACCGCGCCGCAGGAACGCTAAGCCCCGAAACCACCACAAGGTAACCTCAAGGTAGGGGCAGACAGATTCACTACAAACGACAAGGAAGTATGTGAGAAACTCTATTAGTAATTCCAGGAGATCTTCACATTAGAGCAAGGAGAATTTCGTGAGATGATTGAGGAAATATCTAACTAGGCACCACTGCTAGAATGAGACTACCAGAGGGGAGGTAAGGAAGTATAAATTGGAGAAAGTACTCCAATAGGTAAAGGAGTACTCAAGCACCAGAAGACAGCGAGTCACTGTGAGGGGTGAAGTCTCAGAGTGGCGAGGCGTCACCAGTGGAGTCCCACAGGGACCAGTCCTTGGACTTATCCTGTTCCTGATACATATATGTAAATGCAGGCGATGAGTCACAATAACGTGGCTGAAGTATGTTGACTAGACCACACACTAGAAATTGAAGGGACGACGACGTTTCGGTCCGTCCTGGACCATTCTCAAGTCGAGAATGGTCCAGGACGGACCGAAACGTCGTCGTCCCTTCAATTTCTAGTGTGTGGTCTGGTCATCAATATATGTAAATGATCTCCCAGAGGGAATAGACTCGTTCCTCTCATTGTTTGCTGCTGATGCAATAATTATGAGGATGATTAAGACAGAGGAAGATAGTATGAGGCTACAAGACCTAGACAATTTGAAGGAATGGTCCAACTAGCCCATTTATATTGCTCAAGACCTTTTATATTGCTCGAGCCTTTTTATATTGCTCAAGACCTTTTATATTGCTCGAGCCTTTTTATATTGCTCAAGACCTTTTATATTGCTCAAGAGCTTTTATATTGCTCAAGACCTTTTATATTGCTCAAGAGCTTTTATATTGCTCAAGACCTTTTATATTGCTCAAGACCTTTTATATTGCTCAAGACCTCTTATATTGCTCAAGACCTTTTATATTGCTCAAGACCTCTTATATTGCTCAAGACCTTTTATATTGCTCAAGACCTTTTATATTGCTCAAGACCTCTTATATTGCTCAAGACCTTTTATATTGCTCAAGAGCTTTTATAATGCTCAAGACCTTTTATATTGCTCAAGAGCTTTTATAATGCTCAAGACCTATTATATTGCTCAAGACCTTTTATATTGCTCAAGACCTTTTATATTGCTCAAGACCTTTTATATTGCTCAAGACCTTTTATATTGCTCAAGACCTCTTATATTGCTCAAGACCTCTTATATTGCTCAAGACCTTTTATATTGCTCAAGAGCTTTTATATTGCTCAAGACCTTTTATATTGCTCAAGACCTTTTATATTGCTCAAGACCTTTTATATTGCTCAAGACCTCTTATATTGCTCAAGAGCTTTTATAATGCTCAAGAGCTTTTATAATGCTCAAGACCTTTTATATTGCTCAAGACCTTTTATATTGCTCAAGCGTTTTTATATTGTTCAAGAGCTTTTATATTGCTCAAGACCTTTTATATTGCTCAAGACCTCTTATATTGCTCAAGAGCTTTTATATTGCTCAAGAGCTTTTATATTGCTCAAAACCTTTTATATTGCTCAAAACCTTTTATATTGCTCAAGAGCTTTTATATTGCTCAAGACCTTTTATATTGCTCAAAACCTTTTATATTGCTCAAGACCTTTTATATTGCTCAAGACCTTTTATATTGCTCAAGACCTTTTATATTGCTCAAGACCTTTTATATTGCTCAAGACCTCTTATATTGCTCAAGACCTTTTATATTGCTCAAGACCTTTTATATTGCTCAAGACCTCTTACATTGCTCAAAACCTTTTATATTGCTCAAGACCTTTTATATTGCTCAAGACCTTTTATATTGCTCAAGACCTTTTATATTGCTCAAGACCTTTTATATTGCTCAAGACCTCTTATATTGCTCAAGACCTTTTATATTGCTCAAGACCTTTTATATTGCTCAAGTACTTTTATATTGCTCAAGCGTTTTTATATTGCTCAAGAGCTTTTATATTGCTCAAGACCTCTTATATTGCTCAAGACCTTTTATATTGCTCAAGACCTTTTATATTGCTCAAGACCTTTTATATTGCTCAAGCGTTTTTATATTGCTCAAGACCTTTTATATTGCTCAAGACCTTTTATATTGCTCAAGACCTTTTATATTGCTCAAGACCTCTTATATTGCTCAAGACCTTTTATATTGCTCAAGACCTTTTATATTGCTCAAGTACTTTTATATTGCTCAAGCGTTTTTATATTGCTCAAGAGCTTTTATATTGCTCAAGACCTCTTATATTGCTCAAGACCTTTTATATTGCTCAAGACCTTTTATATTGCTCAAGACCTTTTATATTGCTCAAGACCTTTTATATTGCTCAAGACCTTTTATATTGCTCAAGACCTTTTATATTGCTCAAGAGCTTTTATATTGCTCAAGCGTTTTTATATTGCTCAAGACCTTTTATATTGCTCAAGACCTTTTATATTGCTCAAGACCTTTTATATTGCTCAAGACCTTTTATATTGCTCAAGACCTTTTATATTGCTCAAGACCTTTTATATTGCTCAAGACCTTTTATATTGCTCAAGACCTTTTATATTGCTCAAGACCTCTTATATTGCTCAAGACCTCTTATATTATTTTATCACATGTTGAGATCCTCTGAAGCTCTGATAAAATCTACATGAAAAGGGCGTCCAGCAATTCCTTCTTTGTTATCACTTTATCACTGATAAGTGTTATCACTTGTCAGATGTTATCACTTGTCAGATGTTATCACTTGTCAGATTTTTCTTCGTGTAATGTTTTTCTGACTTAAACACACGCATGCACACACGCGCACGCACGCACGCACACACGCATGCACACACGCGCACGCACACACACACACACACATGCACACACACACACACACATGCACACACGCGTACACACGCACGACTCCGAGACCGAGTGGGAAGGGCACGGGGGGTGGGGGGTGGGGGGGGGGGTCGCAGTCCTAAAGGGCCCGGGTACGATTCCCGGTCAAGGCAGAAACACATGGACAACTTCTTTCACCTAATGATCCTGTTCACCCAGCGGTAAATTGGTACATGGGGGATACACAGAGAAATCACATTATCGTGATATGTCAATGCGAGAATCCACTGGAGTTGTGATGAGGATTCGAACCTGTGTGCTGGGTGTTCCCAGACGCACGCTCTGAACCACTGGGCCATGACGTGATCACAATCTGGGAGTTAGACCTGTCAGGCCCCAAAATTGGGCCTGATGGCTGAGTGGACAGCGCTCTAGATTCGCAGTCCTAAGGTTCCGGGTTCGATCCCCGGCAGAGACGGAAACAAATGGGCAGATGCCTTTCACCCTGATGCTCCTGTTCACCTAGCAGTAAATAGGTGCTTGGGAGTTAGACAGCTGCTACGGGCTGCTTCCTCGGGGTTATCTTGAGGTTATCTTGAGATTATTTCTGGGCTTTAGTGTCCCCGCGGCCCGGTCCTCGACCAGGCCTCCACCCCCAGGAAGCAGCCCGTGACAGCTGACTAACACCCAGGTACCTATTTTACTGCTAGGTAACAGGGGCATTCAGGGTGAAAGAAACTCTGCCCATTGTTTCTCGCCGGCGCCTGGGATCGAACTCAGGACCACAGGATCACAAGCACCGCGTGCTGTCCGCTCGGCCGACCGGCTCCCTGAACGTTGATTCTGAATCTCCTCCCATAAGTGGTGACCCTTTTGAGCCATTTCCAGTATCAATAGATGATACTGGAGATCTGTGGAGGTGCGACTGCACCCTGCGTGACGGGAGATGTCTCCTTTGTGAATGTGTTAAGATGAAGATTAAGCCACCCAAAAGGTGGCACGGGCATGAATAGCCCATAAGTGGTGACCCTTTTGAGTCATTTCCAGTATCAATAGATGATACTGGAGATCTGTGGAGGTGCGACTGCACCCTGCGTGACGGGAGATGTCTCCTTTGTGAATGTGTTAAGATGAAGATTAAGCCACCCAAAAGGTGGCACGGGCATGAATAGCCCATAAGTGGTGACCCTTTTGAGCCATTTCCAGTATCAATAGATGATACTGGAGATCTGTGGAGGTGCGACTGCACCCTGCGTGACGGGAGATGTCTCCCGTGATTACTTAAGTATTTCAGGCTATGCAGTGAGCTCTTTATAGACTTTCACTGTGAATAAATCTAATCAGACGCGGCATCTGAATGATGGAGCAGGATCGTAACCCGCATACGAATAACGTGTTGCTCATTGTGTATATAGTGAGGATTGTGTATATAGTGAGTTTTGTGTGTAAATAGTGAGTTTTGTGTGTAAATAGTGAGTTTTGTGTGTAAATAGTGAGTTTTGTGTGTAAATAGTGAGTTTTGTGTGTAAATAGTGAGTTTTGTGTGTGTATAGTGAGTTTTGTGTGTAAATAGTGAGTTTTGTGTGTAAATAGTGAGTTTTGTGTGTAAATAGTGAGTTTTGTGTGTAAATAGTGAGTTTTGTGTGTAAATAGTGAGTTTTGTGTGTAAATAGTGAGTTTTGTGTGTAAATAGTGAGTTTTGTGTGTAAATAGTGAGTTTTGTGTGTAAATAGTGAGTTTAGTGTGTAAATAGTGAGTTTTGTGTGTAAATAGTGAGTTTTGTGTGTAAATAGTGAGTTTTGTGTGTAAATTCATAAATAATTTGTGTTCCCGGAAGCATTTACTCAGGTTAAAGAAGCAAATCAATACAAATTCTTGGTGCGGAAGGCCCCGTTCATATCCCCCAGACACCGTGGTATTAATAGACTCCGGTGAGATGCCATTCGCTCCCCAACCTGAAATTTGGTACACAAGTCACCGCTCCCCCTGGAAACACAAACCGAAACTGTCTCTATTTTCCGCTTGTTACAACTTGTAATAAAGTTGTTACATCTTGGCTTAACGTGTTTATGACGTATTAGAACGTTGTTACAACTTGATATATTGGTTGTTATAACTGGTTAGGAGGTGTTAAAACTTGTTCGAACGTTGCAGGCGATGAGTCACAATAACGTGGCTGAAGTATGTTGACCAGACCACACACTAGAAATTGAAGGGACGACGACGTTTCGGTCCGTCCTGGACCATTCTCAAGTCGATTGTTCGAACGTTGTACCAACGTCGTAGTTTCGGTGTGTGTTTGACGGGATAGCAATTATCAGCTAAACCTCGGCCCGTGGGTAGTATTTTGACCTTAAAAGTCGATAAGAAATATTTAAACAACTATTCTGACCTCGTCAGCCTTATTGAAGTTTGTTTTAAAGGCTATAGTTAGAAATATATAACTTGAGAGGTCACGGAAGCAGTTGATATATTGGTGGGTTATAAGAAAGAATGGTTTTAGCGATAGCAATATATAGCAAAGGGAGCCGGTCGGCCGAGCGGACAGCACGCTGGACTTGTGATCCTGTGGTCCCGGGGTCGATCCCGGGCGCCGGCGAGAAACAATGGGCAGAGTTTCTTTCACCCTATGCCCCTGTTACCTAGCAGTAAATAGGTACCTGGGTGTTAGTCAGCTGTCACGGGCTGCTTCCTGGGGGTGGAGGCCTGGTCGAGGACCGGGCCGCGGGGACACTAAAAGCCCCGAAATCATCTCAAGATCAAGATAACCTCAAGATATAGTGTTGATGTATGCAAGAGCGGCATACAAGTATAGCTTATATTTTAATAGTATACACCTACGTCAGAGGGTTAATGACTCCTGTGCTTAGCGTGTTGTGAGTTTTTAACATTATTTGTGTCTACAGGAGTAGGCTTTTAGCGCCGACCTTGCTAACGGTCGGGGTCTTTTATGTACTAATTTCCGACTTCTTTTCCTGTCTCACATCCACGGCATATACTACCTACACACCCAGGACACCCTCCGCACCTCCTGTCTGACGCCCAGGTATCAGATTCACGAAAGCACTTACGCAAACACTTACGAACGTGTACATCTTTCCTCAATCTTTCACGGCTTTGGTTACATTTATTAAACAGTTTTCAAGCATGAAAATTTCCCATTCAGCTGTTATTATTGTTATAAACAGCCTCATGGTGCTTCGGAACTCATTAACTGTTTAATAAGTGGAAACAAAGCCGCCAAAGATTGAGAAAAGATGTACAGGTTCGTAAGTGCTTGTGTAACTGCTTCGTGAATCTGGCCCCAGGTATCTATTTACTGCGGGTGTTTGAGTTAAATACTGCTTTTCTGGGCCATGTTGGCCACATGATGCAGGATGGGTGGTGGTGCTACTGGTCCATGTTGGCCACATGATGCAGGATGGGTGGTGGTGTTACTGGTCCATGTTGGCCACATGACGCAGGATGGGTGGTGGTGCTTCTGGTCCATGTTGGCCACATGACGCAGGATGGGTGGTGGTGCTACTGGTCCATGTTGGCCACATGATGCAGGATGGGTGGTGGTGTTACTGGTCCATGTTGGCCACATGACGCAGGATGGGTGGTGGTGCTTCTGGTCCATGTTGGCCACATGACGCAGGATGGGTGGTGGTGCTACTGGGCCATGTTGGCCACATGATGCAGGATGGGTGGTGGTGTTACTGGTCCATGTTGGCCACATGACGCAGGATGGGTGGTGGTGTTACTGGTCCATGTTGGCCACATGACGCAGGATGGGTGGTGGTGCTACTGGGCCATGTTGGCCACATGACGCAGAGCACATGTGAATGTAACGTAACACAGCCCTGTGGGACGAGCGTGAGTTATGGCGGTGTGGTGGTGGTGGCGGCCTGGTGGTCCACGCCAGATACTGAAGCTGATACTTGCTTGCCGCTACCATATGTTCTCTCTCTCTTTCTCTCTCTCTCTCTCTCTCTCTCTCTCTCTCTCTCTCTCTCTCTCTCTCTCTCTCTCTCTCTCTCTCTCCCTCCCTCCCTCCCCCCCCCCCCCCACCCCCCACCCCCCGTTTTTTCCTCTCACTCTGTCGATACAAACTTCCATCATTTCATAAACAGTTCATTGTATGCTAGTAGGGTGAAGTGTGGGGAGGGAGGGAGGGAGGGGGCGGAGGATGAAGAAAGTGTAAACAAAGTGCTGGGTAAGCAAGCACTCACCGCCCAATGTAAACACACTCTGGGGAGATTGTTGATGTTCGGTCAGCTGATGGACAGTGTATAAAGTGTTCGTGTATTGTGTTCCTGTATCATTGTGTGTTCCAAGTATCGTCGAGATTGTCTTTGGAAGACGTGTGTCTGTCTGTCTCTCTCTCTGTCTCTGTCTCTGTCTCTGTCTCTCTCTGTCTCTCTCTCTCTCTGTCTCTCTCTGTCTCTCTCTCTCTCTGTCTCTCTCTGTCTCTGTCTCTCTCTCTCTCTCTGTCTCTCTCTCTCTCTGTCTCTCTCTCTCTCTCTCTCTCTCTCTCTCTCTCTCTCTCTCTCTCTCTCTCTCTCTCTCTCTCTCTCTCTCTCTCTCTCTCTCTCTCTGTCTCTCTCTCTCTCTCTCTGTCTCTCTCTCTCTGTCTCTGTCTATCTCTCTCTGTCTGTCTGTCTGTCTCTCTCTCTCTCTCTCTCTCTCTCTCTCTGTCTGTCTGTCTGTCTGTCTGTCTGTCTGTCTGTCTCTCTCTCTCTCTCTCTGTCTCTCTCTGTCTCTCTCTCTCTCTCTCTCTCTCTCTCTGTCTCTCTCTCTCTCTCTCTCTCTCTCTCTCTCTCTCTCTCTCTCTCTCTCTCTCTCTCTCTCTCTCTCTCTCTCTCTCTCTCTCTCTCTCTCTTTCTTCCTCTGTTGTTGTGTATCTTGTCTTGATCATATTCTCCTATTTTTCCTTCTTCAAGTGTTAAGTTTAGCTTTCTTAATCTATCCTGGCAGATCACCTCTTGGTGTCTGTTCTCAGCTCCAATGACGGGAAAAACTGATTTTTTCCCCTCAGTGACTCTCACATGACTGAGGTAATTAAGCTTGCCAGTCTCTGCTTGACGCTTAATGCTGAGGTTGCAGACTACATCAGCCGGATGCCAACACACGAATAACTGGTAATAAGAAAAATATATAGAATACAGTCAGTCATGCACCAAACTTCTTGAAACAGTCTACGTTATGACTCAGAATGATATGTTTACTTTCTGAGACTTTCGTATAATAGTGAAGAATAATAGCGATTGTTAGCACCTGTTAACTTAATGAAAAATTGGCTAAAATCCTCAAAAATTGCCTAAATTGCTAAAAAAATTGGCTAAATTGCTCAAAAATTGCCTAAATTGCTAAAAAAAATTGGCTAAACTGCTCAAAAATTGACTAAACTGCTCAAAAATTGCCTAAACTGCTCAAAAATTGACTAAATTGCTCAAAAATTGGCTAAATTGCTCAAAAATTGACTAAACTGCTCAAAAATTGCCTAAATTGCTAAAAAAAATTGACTAAACTGCTCAAAAATTGACTAAACTGCTCAAAAATTGCCTAAACTGCTCAAAAATTGACTAAATTGCTCAAAAATTGGCTAAATTGATGAAAAAAATTATGCTAATTGCTATACGAGTGTGAAAATAATTGTTAATTGTTTACAAGTGAGGAATGCATACTCGCGGCGTCCCTACCAATGCTGTAACAGAAGGTCGACGACCTCCCTTAACTACCTACGTAAGTAATTACTATTGATGAAGTGGTCGTTAAAGCTAACATGTGGAATTATAATTGTCTTCATTCAAGAGTTCAGAGTTTTAGAGATGTGAGTAAATTGAACTCATCCTAAAACTTACGGTAGATTCCAGAGCCTTTGTGTATTTGGTGAAAGTTAGACTAAGACCCCCTCTGCTGGGGTCTTCAGACCCCCCTCTGCTGGGGTCTTCAGACCCCTCTCTGCTGGGATCTTCAGACCCCTCTCTGCTGGGGTCTTCAGGCCCCCTCTGCTGGGATCTTCAGACCCCTCTGCTGGGGTCTTCAGACCCCCCTCTGCTGGGGTCTTCAGACCCCCCTCTGCTGGGATCTTCAGACCCCCCTCTGCTGGGGTCTTCAGACCCCCTCTGCTGGGGTCTTCAGACCCCCTCTGCTGGGGTCTTCAGACCCCCCCTCTGCTGGGATCTTCAGACCCCCCTCTGCTGGGGTCTTCAGACCCCCTCTGCTGGGATCTTAAGACCTTCTCTGCTGGGATCTTCAGACCCCCCTCTGCTGGGGTCTTCAGACCCCCCTCTGCTGGGATCTTCAGACCCCCCTCTGCTGGGGTCTTCAGACCCCCCTCTGCTGGGATCTTCAGACCCCCCTCTGCTGGGATCTTCAGACCCCCCTCTGCTGGGATCTTCAGACCCCCCTCTGCTGGGATCTTTAGACCCCCTCTGCTGGGGTCTTCAGACCCCCCTCTGCTGGGATCTTCAGACCCCCCTCTGCTGGGATCTTCAGACCCCCCTCTGCTGGGATCTTCAGACCCCCTCTGCTGGGGTCTTCAGACCCCTTCTGCTGGGATCTTAAGACCCCCCTCTGCTGGGGTCTTCAGACCCCCTCTGCTGGGGTCTTCAGACCCCCCTCTGCTGGGATCTTCAGACCCCCCTCTGCTGGGGTCTTCAGACCCCCTCTGCTGGGATCTTCAGACCCCCTCTGCTGGGATCTTCAGACCCCCCTCTGCTGGGATCTTCAGACCCCCTCTGCTGGGGTCTTCAGACCCCCCTCTGCTGGGATCTTCAGACCCCCCTCTGCTGGGGTCTTCAGACCCCTTCTGCTGGGGTCTTCAGACCCCCTCTGCTGGGGTCTTCAGACCCCCTCTGCTGGGATCTTCAGACCTTCTCTGCTGGGGTCTTCAGACCCCCCTCTGCTGGGATCTTCAGACCTTCTCTGCTGGGGTCTTCAGACCCCCCTCTGCTGGGATCTTCAGACCCCCCTCTGCTGGGATCTTCAGACCTTCTCTGCTGGGGTCTTCAGACCCCCTCTGCTGGGGTCTGAAGACCCCCTCTGCTGGGATCTTCAGACCTTCTCTGCTGGGGTCTTCAGACCCCCTCTGCTGGGGTCTTCAGACCCCCCTCTGCTGGTATCTTCAGACCCCCTCTGCTGGGATCTTTAGACCCCCCTCTGCTGGGATCTTTAGACCCCCCTCTGCTGGGATCTTTAGACCCCCCTCTGCTGGGATCTTTAGACCCCCCTCTGCTGGGATCTTCAGACCCCCTCTGCTGGGATCTTCAGACCCCCTCTGCTGGGATCTTCAGACCCCCCTCTGCTGGGATCTTCAGACCCCCCTCTGCTGGGATCTTCAGACCCCCCTCTGCTGGGATCTTCAGACCCCCTCTGCTGGGGTCTTCAGACCCCCCTCTGCTGGGGTCTTCAGACCCCCCTCTGCTGGGATCTTCAGACCCCCCTCTGCTGGGATCTTCAGACCCTCTCTGCTGGGATCTTAAGACCCCCTCTGCTGGGATCTTCAGACCCCCTCTGCTGGGATCTTCAGACCCCCTCTGCTGGGGTCTTCAGACCCCCTCTGCTGGGATCTTCAGACCCCCTCTGCTGGGATCTTCAGACCCCCCTCTGCTGGGGTCTTCAGACCCCCTCTGCTGGGATCTTCAGACCCCCTCTGCTGGGGTCTTCAGACCCCCTCTGCTGGGATCTTCAGACCCCCTCTGCACCTGTACACCTGTTGGTTGACAGTTGAGAGGCGGGACCAAAGAGCCAGAGCTCTACCCCCGCAAGCACAATTAGGTGAGTACACCTTGCCGCCATCTGACTGGCTGTGGGCTGGGTCAGGGCTAACGCACTCTCATAACTGATTCACACCAACGTGAATATTGATTACTTCATGGTATGTAACTTGCTTTGGCGCTCACCATCTCCTATTTCCAACTTTTCCATATATATATATATTAATAAAAAAAAAAGGGGGTGGTAGGAGAAGTGAACACTCTTTCGTATTCAGAGTTAAATGTCAAGTTTTTCCCTGAGTGCTCTGTGTTCCCTTCTCTGAGGCTGTGGGTCCCTATAATTGCACCAGTGGTGGTACCCCCCTATATATATATATATATATATATATATATATATATATATATATATATATATATATATATATATATATATATATATATATATATGTCGTACCTAGTAGCCAGAACGCACTTCTCAGCCTACTATGCAAGGCCCGATTTGCCTAATAAGCCAAGTTTTCCTGAATTATTATATTTTCTCTAATTTTTTTCTTATGAAATGATAAAGCTACCCATTTCATTATGTATGAGGTCAATTTTTTTTTATTGGAGCTAAAATTATCGTAGATATATGACCGAACCTAACCAACCCTACCTAACCTAACCTAACCTATCCTTATAGGTTAGGTTAGGTTAGGTAGCCGAAAAAGTTAGGTTAGGTTAGGTTAGGTAGGTTAGATAGTCGAAAAACAATTAATTCATGAAAACTTGGCTTATTAGGCAAATTGGGCCTTGCATAGTAGGCAGAGAAGTGCGTTCTGGCTACTAGGTACGACATATATATATATATATATATATATATATATATATATATATATATATATGCAAACAAGCCTGAATGGTCCCCAGGACAATATGCAACTGAAAACTCACACCCCAGAAGTGACTCGAAAATTCGAGTCACTAGCCTTCGAGTCACTTCTGGGGTGTGAGTTTTCAGTTATATATATATATATATATATATATATATATATATATATATATATATATATATATATATATATATATATTATATATATATATATATATATATATATATATATATATTATATATATATATATGTATATATATATATATGTATATATATAATAAAATATACTGTTGTGTTGACTTTGATAACGTCTATGTATACCTTCCCTCACAGATAACGTATATTGTCAAGGCTTTCGCTAAACAGTCAAATGAATTGAGCAGCGGAAGGGAATGCCAGCTTTAAGTTTCCCGTTTCAAATGACGTCATTACCCATCCTCTATGGGTACTCATTAAGGCATAACTACCTCATTAATAAGTACCTACATCATTAATTAATTAACTACCTCATTACCTCATTAAGGTAAACTATGGCATTCATACCGAGGCAGTATGGTTGCCTGGGAGAAAACCTGGAGCCTATTCCGTCTGATGTTTACAAACGTTAGGTCGCTTTACATAGCAGAACTTATTTATTTATATATACGAGAAGGTACATTGGGTTTGTGAGGATACATAGCATATTGTTAACAATCTTGTTAAGTCCCTGGGGCCAGATTCACGAAAGCACTTACGCAAACACTTACGAACCTGTACACCTTTTCTCAAATCTTTGGTGGCTTTATTTACAATTATTAAACAGTTAATGAGCTCCGAAGCACCAGGAGGCTGTTTATAATAATAACAACAGTTGAATGGGAAGATTTCATGCTTGTAAACATTTTAATAAATGTAACCAAAACCGTTAAAGATTGAGGAAAGATGTACACGTTCGTAAGTGCTTGCGTAAGGGCTTTCGTGAATCTGGCCCCTAGTACGCGCAGCATTTTGGGCAGGAAACTCTGCACTATTATCGTGAAGCCTATCCGCCTCACTGTGAGACCATCCTGTAGCCTAGCTGCCTCACTGTGAGACCATCCTGTGGCCTAGCCGTCTCACTGTGAGACCATCCTGTAGCCTAGCCGTCTCACTGTGAGACCATCCTGTATCCTAGCTGCCTCACTGTGAGACCATCCTGTAGCCTAGCTGCCTCACTGTGAGATCATCCTGTAGCCTAGCTGCCTCACTGTGAGACCATCCTGTGGCCTAGCCGTCTCACTGTGAGACCATCCTGTAGCCTAGCTGCCTCACTGTGAGACCATCCTGTAGCCTAGCCGTCTCACTGTGAGACCATCCTGTAGCCTAGCTGCCTCACTGTGAGACCATCCTGTGGCCTAGCCGTCTCACTGTGAGACCATCCTGTAGCCTAGCCGTCTCACTGTGAGACCATCCTGTAGCCTAGCTGCCTCACTGTGAGACCATCCTGTAGCCTAGCTGCCTCACTGTGAGACCATCCTGTAGCCTAGCCGCCTCACTGTGAGACCATCCTGTAGCCTAGCTGCCTCACTGTGAGACCATCCTGTAGCCTAGCTGCCTCACTGTGAGACCATCCTGTGGCCTAGCCGTCTCACTGTGAGACCATCCTGTAGCCTAGCCGTCTCACTGTGAGACCATCCTGTAGCCTAGCCGTCTCACTGTGAGACCATCCTGTAGCCTAGCTGCCTCACTGTGAGACCATCCTGTAGCCTAGCTGCCTCACTGTGAGACCATCCTGTAGCCTAGCCGCCTCACTGTGAGACCATCCTGTAGCCTAGCTGCCTCACTGTGAGACCATCCTGTAGCCTAGCTGCCTCACTGTGAGACCATCCTGTGGCCTAGCCGTCTCACTGTGAGACCATCCTGTAGCCTAGCCGTCTCACTGTGAGACCATCCTGTAGCCTAGCTGCCTCACTGTGAGACCATCCTGTAGCCTAGCTGCCTCACTGTGAGACCATCCTGTAGCCTAGCCGTCTCACTGTGAGACCATCCTGTGGCCTAGCTGCCTCACTGAGACCATCCTGTAGCCTAGCTGCCTCACTGTGAGGCCATCCTGTAGCCTAGCTGCCTCACTGAGACCATCCTGTAGCCTAGCCGTCTCACTGTGAGACCATCCTGTAGCCTAGCTGCCTCACTGTGAGACCATCCTGTAGCCTAGCTGCCTCACTGTGAGACCATCCTGTAGCCTAGCTGCCTCACTGTGAGACCATCCTGTAGCCTAGCTGCCTCACTGAGAGATCATCCTCAGCCTGCCTTCAGGTCACCCTATTACAAAATTAGCGAAAGTGCGAATCTTCCGTGAAATTTTTAGCCGTGGAAGACAGAGGCTGAGTGTGTGAGTACACACTTGTCACCAGGCTGAGTGTGTGAGTGCACCACTTGTCACCAGGCTGAGGTGTCTACGCGCCAAGTGTCTGCCAGGAGTAAGTGGCGGCGACGGGGCCTCGGCCGCCCGGAACTTCACTCTTTGATGTTGCACTCTCTCTTGCTCATTTCTGCATTCAGTATTGTGGGAAGAATCTTTAGCAGACGGCACTCAGGATGTCTCTCCTTTGTTGGTATTTTTTGTAACGGGCCTCGTAGCCTGGTGGATAGCGCGCAGGACTCGTAATTCTGTGGCGCGGGTTCGATTCCCACACGAGGCAGAAACAAATGGGCAAAGTTTCTTTCACCCTGAAAGCCCCTGTTACCTAGCAGTAAAATAGGTACCTAGGTGTTAGTCAGCTGTCATGGGCTGCTTCCTGGGGGTGGAGGCCTGGTCGAGGACCAGGCCGCGGGGACACTAAAGCCCCGAAATCATCTCAAGATAACCCCCATCTCTCTCAAGATAGACCCCAAACAGCACATCGGTCCTTGCCGAGGGCCACACTTAGGACGGTTGAGTGATATATATCACACTTACCTTATTGTCCTAACATTCGTTCCTGCTCATCTGGGGCCAAATTCACGAAAGGACTTACGCAAGCACTTACGAACGTTTACGTCTTTCCTCAATCTTTGACGGCTTTGGTTACATTTATTAAACAGTTTACAAGCATGAAAACTTGCCATTTAACTGTTGTTATTGTTATAAACAGCCTCCTGGTGCTTCGGAGCTCATTAACTGTTTAATAACTGTAAACAAAGCCGCCAAAGATTGAGAAAAGATGTACAGGTTCGTAAGGGCTTGCGTCACTGCTCCGTGAATCTGGCCACAGATCTCTATTATAAGCTCTTCCCTATTAAACAAATACGAAGCGGTTTGATAGGCGAGGAATCTAAAACAATGGGGTTTCTATTCAAACTGTAAACAAAGCCGCCAAAGATTGAGAAAAGATGTACAGGTTCGTAAGTGCTTTCGTGAATCTGGCCCCATGGCTCCTGGGATTGTATTTCTATTTTTTGTAAACGTTACTTCATAAAATTCAACATTTCACTGTCAGTTATATATATATCCGTGTTACTCTTCCTCTGTTGTGATCTGGCAGCCACTGGAAAATACTGTCTGTTAAAATCTTGGTTAGTATCCCCTCTATTATATTGTGGGAGAACGTGTAGGTTGGTCTGTATGGGTGACTGAACGAGTGTGTGTGTATTGTGAATGATGGTGTGTGTGTGTGTGTGTGTGTGTGTGTGTGTGTGTGTGTGTGTGTGTGTGTGTGTGTATTGTGAATGATGGTGTGTGAACACGTCGCACGATGTTTGGGAGGAACTGACACCTAGTGTGTGAATGTGTGTGTGTGTGTGTGTGTGTGTGTGTGTGTGTATTGTGAATGATGGTGTGTGTGTGTGTGTGTGTGTGTGTATTGTGAATGATGGTGTGTGAACACGTCGCACGATGTTTGGGAGGAACTGACACCTAGTGTGTGAATGTGTGTGTGTGTGTGTGTGTGTGTGTGTGTGTGTGTGTGTGTGTGTGTGTGTGTGTGTGTGTGTGTGTGTGTGAACACGTCGCACGATGTTTGGGAGGAACTGACACCTAGTGTGTGAATGAGTGTGTGTGTGTGTGTGTGTGTGTGTGTGTGTGTGTGTGTGTGTGTGTGAATGAGGAGTGTGTGTGTGTGAATGAGGAGTGTGTGTGTGTGTGTGTGTGAATGAGGAGTGTGTGTGTGTGTGTGTGTGTGTGTGTGTGTGTGTGTGTGTGTGTGTGTGTGTGTGTGTGTGTGTGTGAGTGAATGAGGAGTGTGTGTGTGTGAATGAGGAGTGTGTGTGTGTGTGTGTGTGTGTGTGTGTGAATGAGGAATGTGTGTGAATGTGTATGTGTGAATGAGGAGTGTGTGTGTGTGAATGAGGAGTGTGTGTGTGTGAATGCGAGAACGATGAAGTGAGTGCACGAGAATGTCATAAGGAACCTGTGAATGAGGAAATATGAGAGCTGGAACATGTTTATGAGTGAGTGATAGTGACCTTGGTGAGGTCCACGTGTATACCCTGGTGAGGTCCACGTGTATACCCTGGTGAGGTCCCCGTGTATACCCTGGTGAGGTCCACGTGTATACCCTGGTGAGGTCCACGTGTATACCCTGGTGAGGTCCCCGTGTATACCCTGGTGAGGTCCACGTGTATACCCTGGTGAGGTCCCCGTGTATACCCTGGTGAGGTCCCCGTGTATACCCTGGTGAGGTCCCCGTGTATACCCTGGTGAGGTCCCCGTGTATACCCTGGTGAGGTCCCCGTGTATACCCTGGTGAGGTCCACGTGTATACCCTGGTGAGGTCCACGTGTATACCCTGGTGAGGTCCCCGTGTATACCCTGGTGAGGTCCCCGTGTATACCCTGGTGAGGTCCCCGTGTATACCCTGGTGAGGTCCCCGTGTATACCCTGGTGAGGTCCACGTGTATACCCTGGTGAGGTCCACGTGTATACCCTGGTGAGGTCCACGTGTATACCCTGGTGAGGTCCCCGTGTATACCCTGGTGAGGTCCACGTGTATACCCTGGTGAGGTCCACGTGTATACCCTGGTGAGGTCCACGTGTATACCCTGGTGAGGTCCCCGTGTATACCCTGGTGAGGTCCACGTGTATACCCTGGTGAGGTCCCCGTGTATACCCTGGTGAGGTCCCCGTGTATACCCTGGTGAGGTCCACGTGTATACCCTGGTGAGGTCCACGTGTATACCCTGGTGAGGTCCACGTGTATACCCTGGTGAGGTCTCCGTGTATACCCTGGTGAGGTCCACGTGTATACCCTGGTGAGGTCCCCGTGTATACCCTGGTGAGGTCCACGTGTATACCCTGGTGAGGTCTACGTGTATACCATCAGCCAGCCGTGCTGGGGGAGGCTTACAGGCAGCCGTGCTGGGGGAGGGTCACAGGCAGCCGTGCTGGGGGAGGCTTACAGGCAGCCGTGCTGGGGGAGGGACACAGGCAGCCGTGCTGGGGGAGGGACACAGGCAGCCGTGCTGGGGGAGGGACACAGGCAGCCGTGCTGGGGGAGGGCCACAGGCAGCCGTGCTGGGGGAGGGACACAGGCAGCCGTGCTGGGGGAGGCTTACAGGCAGCCGTGCTGGGGGAGGCTTACAGGCAGCCGTGCTGGGGGAGGCTTACAGGCAGCCGTGCTGGGGGAGGCTTACAGGCAGCCGTGCTGGGGGAGGGCCACAGGGAGGCAGCCGTGCTGGGGGAGGCTTACAGGCAGCCGTGCTGGGGGAGGCTTACAGGCAGCCGTGCTGGGGGAGGCTTACAGGCAGCCGTGCTGGGGGAGGCTTACAGGCAGCCGTGCTGGGGGAGGCTTACAGGCAGCCGTGCTGGGGGAGGCTTACAGGCAGCCGTGCTGGGGGAGGCTTACAGGCAGCCGTGCTGGGGGAGGCTTACAGGCAGCCGTGCTGTGGGAGGCTTACAGGCAGCCGTGCTGGGGGAGGCTTACAGGCAGCCGTGCTGGGGGAGGCTTACAGGCAGCCGTGCTGGGGGAGGCTTACAGGCAGCCGTGCTGGGGGAGGCTTACAGGCAGCCGTGCTGGGGGAGGCTTACAGGCAGCCGTGCTGGGGGAGGCTTACAGGCAGCCGTGCTGGGGGAGGCTTACAGGCAGCCGTGCTGGGGGAGGCTTACAGGCAGCCGTGCTGGGGGAGGCTTACAGGCAGCCGTGCTGGGGGAGGCTTACAGGCAGCCGTGCTGGGGGAGGGCCACAGGGAGGCAGCCGTGCTGGGGGAGGGACACAGGGAGGGAGGCAGCCGTGCTGGGGGAGGGACACAGGGAGGGAGGCAGCCGTGCTGGGGGAGGGACACAGGGAGGGAGGCAGCCGTGCTGGGGGAGGGACACAGGCAGCCGTGCTGGGGGAGGGACACAGGCAGCCGTGCTGGGGGAGGGACACAGGCAGCCGTGCTGGGGGAGGGATTGCGGTCCGGTTGAGTCGAGTGGGGTCGTATGTTGGGGGTATCGCCCTCATGTTGGGGGGTATCGCACTCATGTTAGGGGGTATCGCCCTCATGTTGGGGGGTATCGCCCTCATGTTGGGGGGTATCGCCCTCATGTTGGGGGGTATCGCACTCATGTTGGGGGGTATCGCCCTCATGTTGGGGGGTATCGCCCTCATGTTGGGGGGTATCGCCCTCATGTTGGGGGGTATCGCCCTCATGTTGGGGGGTATCGCCCTCATGTTGGGGGGTATCGCCCTCATGTTGGGGGGGTATCGCCCTCATGTTGGGGGTATCGCCCTCATGTTGGGGGTTTCGCCCTCATGTTGGGGGGTATCGCCCTCATGTTGGGGGTATCGCCCTCATGTTGGGGGGTATCGCACTCATGTTGGGGGGTATCGCCCTCATGTTGGGGGGTATCGCCCTCATGTTGGGGGTATCGCCCTCATGTTGGGGGTATCGCCCTCATGTTGGGGGGTATCGCCCTCATGTTGGGGGGGTATCGCCCTCATGTTGGGGGGGGTATCGCCCTCATGTTGGGGGGGGTATCGCCCTCATGTTGGGGGGTATCGCCCTCATGTTGGGGGTATCGCCCTCATGTTGGGGGGTATCGCCCTCACGTTGGGGGGTATCGCCCTCACGTTGGGGGGTATCGCCCTCATGTTGGGGGGTATCGCCCTCATGTTGGGGGTATCGCCCTCATGTTGGGGGTATCGCCCTCATGTTGGGGGTATCGCCCTCATGTTGGGGGTATCGCCCTCATGTTGGGGGGTATCGCCCTCATGTTGGGGGGGTATCGCCCTCATGTTGGGGGGGTATCGCCCTCATGTTGGGGGTATCGCCCTCATGTTGGGGGTATCGCCCTCATGTTGGGGGTATCGCCCTCATGTTGGGGGGTATCGCCCTCATGTTGGGGGGGTATCGCCCTCATGTTGGGGGGGTATCGCCCTCATGTTGGGGGTATCGCCCTCATGTTGGGGGTATCGCCCTCATGTTGGGGGTATCGCCCTCATGTTGGGGGGTATCGCCCTCATGTTGGGGGGGTATCGCCCTCATGTTGGGGGGGTATCGCCCTCATGTTGGGGGTATCGCCCTCATGTTGGGGGGTATCGCCCTCATGTTGGGGGGTATCGCCCTCATGTTGGGGGGTATCGCCCTCATGTTGGGGGGTATCGCCCTCATGTTGGGGGGTATCGCCCTCATGTTGGGGGGGGTATCGCCCTCATGTTGGGGGGTATCGCCCTCATGTTGGGGGGTATCGCCCTCATGTTGGGGGTATCGCCCTCATGTTGGGGGGTATCGCACTCATGTTGGGGGTATCGCACTCATGTTGGGGGTATCGCCCTCATGTTGGGGGGTATCGCCCTCATGTTGGGGGGGTATCGCCCTCATGTTGGGGGTATCGCCCTCATGTTGGGGGGTATCGCCCTCATGTTGGGGGGTATCGCCCTCATGTTGGGGGGTATCGCCCTCATGTTGGGGGGTATCGCCCTCATGTTGGGGGGGTATCGCCCTCATGTTGGGGGTATCGCCCTCATGTTGGGGGGTATCGCACTCATGTTGGGGGGTATCGCCCTCATGTTGGGGGGTATCGCACTCATGTTGGGGGGTATCGCCCTCATGTTGGGGGGTATCGCCCTCATGTTGGGGGGTATCGCCCTCATGTTGGGGGTATCGCCCTCATGTTGGGGGTATCGCCCTCATGTTGGGGGTATCGCCCTCATGTTGGGGGTATCGCCCTCATGTTGGGGGGTATCGCCCTCATGTTGGGGGGTATCGCCCTCATGTTGGGGGGTATCGCCCTCATGTTGGGGGGTATCGCCCTCATGTTGGGGGGTATCGCCCTCATGTTGGGGGGTATCGCCCTCATGTTGGGGGGTATCGCCCTCATGTTGGGGGGTATCGCCCTCATGTTGGGGGTATCGCCCTCATGTTGGGGGTATCGCCCTCATGTTGGGGGTATCGCCCTCATGTTGGGGGGTATCGCACTCATGTTGGGGGTATCGCCCTCATGTTGGGGGTATCGCCCTCATGTTGGGGGTATCGCCCTCATGTTGGGGGGGTATCGCCCTCATGTTGGGGGTATCGCCCTCATGTTGGGGGTATCGCCCTCATGTTGGGGGGTATCGCACTCATGTTGGGGGTATCGCCCTCATGTTGGGGGTATCGCCCTCATGTTGGGGGGTATCGCCCTCATGTTGGGGGGGTATCGCCCTCATGTTGGGGGTATCGCCCTCATGTTGGGGGGTATCGCCCTCATGTTGGGGGGTATCGCCCTCATGTTGGGGGGTATCGCCCTCATGTTGGGGGGTATCGCCCTCATGTTGGGGGGGTATCGCCCTCATGTTGGGGGGGTATCGCCCTCATGTTGGGGGGTATCGCCCTCATGTTGGGGGGTATCGCCCTCATGTTGGGGGGTATCGCCCTCATGTTGGGGGTATCGCCCTCATGTTGGGGGGTATCGCCCTCATGTTGGGGGGGTATCGCCCTCATGTTGGGGGTATCGCCCTCATGTTGGGGGGTATCGCCCTCATGTTGGGGGGTATCGCCCTCATGTTGGGGGGTATCGCCCTCATGTTGGGGGGTATCGCCCTCATGTTGGGGGGGTATCGCCCTCATGTTGGGGGTATCGCCCTCATGTTGGGGGTATCGCACTCATGTTGGGGGGTATCGCCCTCATGTTGGGGGGTATCGCCCTCATGTTGGGGGGGTATCGCACTCATGTTGGGGGGTATCGCCCTCATGTTGGGGGTATCGCCCTCATGTTGGGGGTATCGCCCTCATGTTGGGGGTATCGCCCTCATGTTGGGGGTATCGCCCTCATGTTGGGGGTATCGCCCTCATGTTGGGGGGTATCGCCCTCATATTGGGGGGTATCGCCCTCATGTTGGGGGGTATCGCCCTCATGTTGGGGGGTATCGCCCTCATGTTGGGGGGTATCGCCCTCATGTTGGGGGTATCGCCCTCATGTTGGGGGTATCGCCCTCATGTTGGGGGTATCACCCTCATGTTGGGGGTATCGCCCTCATGTTGGGGGGTATCGCCCTCATGTTGGGGGTATCGCCCTCATGTTGGGGGTATCGCCCTCATGTTGGGGGTATCGCCCTCATGTTGGGGGTATCGCCCTCATGTTGGGGGTATCTACCTCATGTTGGGGGTATCTACCTCATGTTGGGGGGTAGGAGTGGGGGGCAGGTGGTGGTGGTGGACCAGGAGTGGGGGGGCAGGTGGTGGTGGTGGACCAGGAGTGGGGGGCAGGTGGTGGTGGTGGTGGACCAGGAGTGGGGGGGGCAGGTGGTGGTGGTGGTGGACCAGGAGAGGGGGGGCAGGTGGTGGTGGTGGACCAGGAGTGGGGGGGCAGGTGGTGGTGGTGGACCAGGAGTGGGGGGGCAGGTGGTGGTGGTGGACCAGGAGTGGGGGGGCAGGTGGTGGTGGTGGACCAGGAGTGGGGGGGCAGGTGGTGGTGGTGGACCAGGAGTGGGGGGGCAGGTGGTGGTGGTGGACCAGGAGTGGGGGGCAGGTGGTGGTGGACCAGGAGTGGGGGGGCAGGTGGTGGTGGTGGACCAGGAGTGGGGGGGCAGGTGGTGGTGGTGGACCGGGAGTTGGGGGGCAGGTGGTGGTGGTGGACCAGGAGTGGGGGGGCAGGTGGTGGTGGTGGACCAGGAGTGGGGGGGCAGGTGGTGGTGGTGGACCAGGAGTGGGGGGCAGGTGGTGGTGGTGGTGGACCAGGAGTGGGGGGGCAGGTGGTGGTGGTGGTGGACCAGGAGAGGGGGGGCAGGTGGTGGTGGTGGACCAGGAGTGGGGGGGCAGGTGGTGGTGGACCAGGAGTGGGGGGCAGGTGGTGGTGGTGGTGGACCGGGAGTGGGGGGGCAGGTGGTGGTGGTGGTGGACCAGGAGTGGGGGGGCAGGTGGTGGTGGTGGACCAGGAGTGGGAGGGCAGGTGGTGGTGGTGGACCAGGAGTGGGGGGCAGGTGGTGGTGGTGGTGGACCAGGAGTGGGGGGGCAGGTGGTGGTGGTGGTGGACCAGGAGAGGGGGCAGGTGGTGGTGGTGGTGGACCAGGAGTGGGGGGGCAGGTGGTGGTGGTGGTGGACCAGGAGTGGGGGGGCAGGTGGTGGTGGTGGTGGTGGACCAGGAGTGGGGGGCAGGTGGTGGTGGTGGTGGACCAGGAGTGGGGGGGGCAGGTGGTGGTGGTGGTGGACCAGGAGTGGGGGGGGGGCAGGTGGTGGTGGTGGTGGACCAGGAGTGGGGGGGGCAGGTGGTGGTGGTGGTGGACCAGGAGTGGGGGGGGCAGGTGGTGGTGGTGGTGGACCAGGAGTGGGGGGGGCAGGTGGTGGTGGTGGACCAGGAGTGGGGGGGCAGGTGGTGGTGGTGGACCAGGAGTGGGGGGGCAGGTGGTGGTGGTGGACCAGGAGTGGGGGGGCAGGTGGTGGTGGTGGACCAGGAGTGGGGGGGCAGGTGGTGGTGGTGGACCAGGAGTGGGGGGGCAGGTGGTGGTGGACCAGGAGTGGGGGGGCAGGAATGGGAGAAGTTTGAAGTAGGACTAGTGCTGGGTGAGAGGGAAGGAAAGGGAAGGGAAGGGGGGGGTAGAGCTGTAAGGAAGAGGGCAGGAGGGGAGGAGAGGGGAGAGGTAAGGTAGGAGGAGAGGGGAAAGAAGCCCGAGATAACTGCAGGTAACGTTAGGAGAGAGAGCGCGTGCCGGCCGGCGCCACTGAGGGCAGCCGTCACACCCACACACACGACCAATGGCCGCGGTCTTCTGCAATTTCTTGCCGTAAATTCGAAAGGAGAATATAATTTTAGTCAAAATATGGCGGCGCGGGACCGAGGGGGAGGAAGACCTCGGTGTCCAGGTGTTCATATATTCAATGAAAGAATGTCCGAACTCGGCGGACTTCGTGAGCAAAAAGTTTTATGTAATTGTGTGCGTGTCAGCGGCCTTGGATGGTGGCTGTGTACTCGCCTAGCTGTGCTTGCGGGGGTTGAGCTCTGGGGCCAGATTCACGAAAGCACTTACGCAAGCACTTACGAACCTGTACATCTTTTCTCAATCTTTGGCGGCTTTGGTTACATATATTAAACAGTTTACAAGCAAGAAAACTTGCCAATCAACTATTTTTATTGTTATAAACAGCCTCCTGGTGCTTCGGAGTTCATTAACTGTTTAATAATTGTAAACAAAGCCGCCAAAGATTGAGAAAAGATGTACAGGTTCGTAAGTGCTTGCGTAAGTGCTTTCGTGAATCTGGCCCCTGGCTCTTTAGTCCCGCCTCTCAACCGTCAATCAACTGGTGTACAGGTTCCTGAGCCTATTGGGCTCTATCATATCTACGATTGAAACTGTGTATGGAGTCAGCCTCCACCACATCACTGGCTAATGCATTCCATCCGTTAACTACTCTGACACTGAAAAATTCTTTATAATGTCTGTGGGTCATTTGGGTACTCAGTTTCCACCTGTGTCCCCTAGTGCGTGTTCCACCCGTGCTAAAGATTTTGTCTTTGTCCACCCTGTAAATTCCTGTGAGAATTTTGTAGGTGGTGATCATGTCTCCCCCATACTCTTGTCTTCTAAGGACGTGAGATTTAGCTGTCGAAGCTTTTCCTCGTAGGTCATGCCTCTCAGTTCTGGAACTAGTTTGGTGGCAAAGCTCTGAATCTTCTCTAACTTTGCATTCACCTAGTTGTGCTTGCGGGGGTTGAGCTCTGCTCTTTCGGCCCGCCTCTCAACTGTCAGTCAACCGTTTCTAACTACTACTACTGCCCCCCCCCCCCACACACACTGCCCAGGAAGCAGCCCGTGACAGTTAACTAACTTCCAGGTACCTATTTACTGCTAGGTAGGTTTAAGGGGCCTCGTAGCCTGGTGGATAGCGCGCAGGACTCGTAATTCTGTGGCGCGGGTTCAATTCCCGCACGAGGCAGAAACAAATGGGCAAAGTTTCTTTCACCCTGAATGCCCCTGTTACCTAGCAGTAAATAGGTACCTGGGAGTTAGTCAGCTGTCACGGGCTGCTTCCTGGGGGTGGAGGCCTGGTCGAGGACCGGGCTGCGGGGACACTAAAGCCCCAAAATCATCTCAAGATAACCTCAAGATAGGTAAGAGGGGCAGAGGGTGAAAGAAACTCTGCCCATTGTTTCTCGCCGGCGCCCGGGATCGAACCCGGGATTACAGGATCACGTGACCAGCGTGCTGTCCGTTCGGTCGGCTGGCCCCCCCTGTGTACAATAAGAGTTACAAGGAAGACGTTTCTGTGGTGAAGACACCTTGATTCACCAACACTCACTCTTACGACCTGACTCACCACCAACCCACTCTTACGACCTCACTCACCACCAACCCACTCTTACGACCTGACTCACCACCAACCCACTCTTACGATCTGACATTCACCACCAACCCACTCTTACGACCTGACACTCACCACCAACCCACTCTTACGACCTGACACTCACCACCAACCCACTCTTACGACCTGACTCACCACCAACCCACTCTTACGACCTGACACTCACCACCAACCCACTCTTACGATCTGACACTCACCACCAACCCACTCTTACGATCTGACACTCACCACCAACCCACTCTTACGACCTGACACTCACCACCAACCCACTCTTACGACCTGACACTCACCACCAACCCACTCTTACGACCTGACTCACCACCAACCCACTCTTACGACCTGACACTCACCACCAACCCACTCTTACGATCTGACACTCACCACCAACCCACTCTTACGACCTGACTCACCACCAACCCACTCTTACGACCTGACACTCACCACCAACCCACTCTTACGATCTGACAAGCATCTGTTTCCACCAAGGCTCACTAGTCCAAGAATGGGTGTCCGGCGGGTCGTGGGTCATAGACGGTCTTCCTTCGGGCCCGACCTGCCACAACAGTTGATGTTAGAGACAGTCTGCCGTCGGGCCCAACCTGCCACAACAGTTGATGTTAGAGACGGTCTGCCTTCGGGCCCGGCCTGCCACAACAGTTGATGTTACAGACGGTCTGCCTTCGGGCCCGGCCTGCCACAACAGTTGATGTTAGAGACGGTCTGCCGTCGGGCCCGACCTGCCACAACAGTTGATGTTAAAGACGGTCTGCCGTCGGGCCCGGCCTGCCACAACAGTTGATGTTAAAGACGGTCTGCCGTCGGGCCCAGCCTGCCACAACAGTTGATGTTAAAGACGGTCTGCCGTCGGGCCCGGCCTGCCACAACAGTTGATGTTAGAGACGACCTGCCTTCGGGCCCGGCCTGCCACAACAGTTGATGTTAGAGACGGTCTGCCGTCGGGCCCGGCCTGCCACAGGGTGAAATTGTAAGTTAGGCGTAAGAACAGTGCAGTTTAATGATCAATGCGAGACGAGGCGATAAATATTGGCGTCTGCTAAGCCGGTATTCCAGCACACTGGTGAAGTTGCCTTGAAATAACATGATTATATATACATGATTGTATGTATGTGACTCATACATACGTATGTCACGTATATACGTGACTGTATATACGTGACTGTATATACGTGACTGTATATACGTGAGTGTGTACATGATTGTATATGCAGGATTGTATTGACAGTTCCTCCTAAGCGTACATTATGACTTAATAGTCCATACCATGTTAGTATCTAACAATAGTACGACTCCCCCACTGTGTAACACCACCACCATTACCACCACTACCACCACTACCGCCACTACCACGATCTTGGCCAGTGCAGGTGGTGGTGGAACACTCACCTTTAGCTTGGCCCAGTGAGGGCCTGGCCACGTCCTACAGAATGGCGATAACCTACCACCACCAGCCGGCGCCCGCCCCACTACCACCACCAGCCGGCGCCCGCCCCACCACCACCACCAGCCGGCGCCCGCCCCACCACCACCAGCCGGCGCCCGCCCCACCACCACCACCACCACCACCACCAGCCGGCGCCCGCCCCACCACCACCACCACCAGCCGGCGCCCGCTCCACCACCACCACCACCAGCCGGCGCCCGCTCCACCACCACCACCACCAGCCGGCGCCCGCCCCACCACCACCACCACCAGCCGGCGCCCGCCCCACCACCACCACCACCAGCCGGCGCCCGCCCCACCACCACCACCACCAGCCGGCGCCCGCCCCACCACCACCACCACCACCACCAGCCGACACTACAGCACAGTGTGTCCCGGGTATACTGTGGCGTGTGGACCTACAGAGAACACAAGAAAATGTATATATATATATAAATTTATATTGTATATAAATAGGCTGTAGTACAAATAAATTAGGACAAGGGAGGGGGAGTCTATGATAAACGTCTGAGGTTCTCCAGAAGTATATAGAAAACTGGATCTATATTTTTAATACTTCAAAGTAAAGTTAATAAAGGAATGTAATCGATGACTAAATATAGCCAGCCGGCCGCTCTCTACGTAATGCTTTACTGTAATAAATTTTGTTAATAGATAGTCATTACCTTGAGTATTTGTGGAGTTGTGTAGTTACGGGAGTAGTTCTGATTGTGGGGTGGTGGTGGTGGGGGTGGTGGTGGGGGTGGTGGTGGTGGTGGGGGGTGGTGGTGGGGGGTGGTGATTGTGGGGTGGTGGTGGTGGGGTGGTGATTGTGGGGGGTGGTGGTGGTGGTGGGGTGGTGGTGGTGGGGGTGGTGGTGGTGGGGGGTGGTGATGGTGGGGGTGGTGATGGTGGGGGTGGTGATGGTGGGGTGGTGATAGTGGGGGTGGTGATAGTGGGGGGTGGTGATTGTGGGGTGGTGGTGGTGGGGTGGTGATGGTGGGGTGGTGATTGTGGGGTGGTGATTGTGGGGTGGTGATTGTGGGGTGGTAGTGGTGGGGTGGTGATGGTGGGGTGGTGATTGTGGGGTGGTGGTGGTGGGGGGTGGTGATGGTGGGGTGGTGGTGGTGGGGGGTGGTGATGGTGGGGTGGTGGTGGTGGGGGGTGGTGATGGTGGGGTGGTGGTGGTGGGGGGTGGTGGTGGTGGGGGGTGGTGATTGTGGGGTGGTGATGGTGGGGTGGTGGTGGTGGGGGGGGTGGTGGTGGTGGGGGGGTGGTGATGGTGGGGTGGTGGTGGTGGGGGTGGTGGTGGTGGGGGGTGGTGATGGTGGGTGGTGATGGTGGGGGGTGGTGATGGTAGGGTGGTGATGGTAGGGTGGTGATGGTGGGGTGGTGGTGGTGGGGTGATGATTGTGGGGGGTGGTGGTGGTGGGGGGTGGTGGTGGTGGGGGGTGGTGATGGTGGGGGGTGGTGATGGTGGGGGGTGGTGATGGTGGGGGGTGGTGATGGTAGGGGGTGGTGATGGTAGGGGGTGGTGATGGTGGGGGTGGTGGGGGTGGTGATGGTGGGGTGGTGGTGGTGGGTGGTGGTGGTGGTGTGGTGGGGGTGGGGGTGGGGGTGGTGATGGTGGGGGGTGGTGATGGTGGGGGTTGGTGATGGTGGGGGTTGGTGATGGTGTGGGGTGGTGATGGTGGGGGGTGGTGATGGTGGGGGGTGGTGATGGTGGTGGTGGTGGGGGGTGGTGGGGGGTGGTGGTGGTGGGGGGTGGTGATGGTGGGGGGTGGTGGTGGTGGGGGGTGGTGGTGGTGGGGGGTGGTGATGGTGGGGGTGGTGGTGGTGGGGGGTGGTGGTGGTGGGGGGTGGTGATGGTGGGGGGTGGTGATGGTGGGGGGTGGCGATGGGAGGGTGGTGGTGGTGGGGGGTGGCGATGGGAGGGTGGTGATGGTGGTGGTGGTGGTGGGGGGTGGCGATGGGAGGGTGGTGGTGGTGGTGGGGGGTGGTGATGGTGGGGGGTGGTGGTGGTGGGGGGTGGTGATGGTGGGGGGTGGTGATGGGTGGGGGGTGGTGGTGGTGGTGGTGGTGGGGTGGTGGTGGTGGTGGTGGTGATGGTGGGGGGTGGTGGTGGTGGGGGGTGGTGATGGTGGGGGGTGGTGGTGGTGGTGGGGTGGTGGTGGTGGGGTGGTGGTGGTGGTGGTGGGGGGGTGGTGGTGGTGGTGGTGGGGGGGTGGTGGTGGTGGTGGTGGGGGGGTGGTGGTGGTGGTGGTGGTGGGGTGGTGGTGGTGGGGGGGTGGTGGTGGTGGGGGGGTGGTGGTGGTGGGGGGGTGGTGGGGTGGTGGTGGTGGGGGGGTGGTGGGGTGGTGGTGGTGGGGGGGTGGTGGGGTGGTGGTGGGGGGGTGGTGGTGGTGGGGTGGTGGTGGCGATGGGGTGGTGGTGGGGGGTGGCGATGGGGTGGTGGTGGTGGTGGTGGTGGGGGGGTGGTGGTGGTGGTGGTGGTGGTGGGGGGGTGGTGGGTGGTGGTGGTGGTGGTGGTGGGGGGCGGCGATGGGGTGGGGGTGGTGGTGGTGGGGGGGGGTGGCGATGGGGTGGTGGTGGTGGTGGTGGTGGGGGGCGGTGATGGGGTGGTGGTGGTGGTGGTGGGGGGTGGCGATGGTGATGGTAAAATTAGGTTCAACTGGCCCAACTCTCAACATTGTAGCATAAATAGGAAGGGAAAAAAACATATTAAATTACGTGTCAAATTTTGTTGAAAATGATAAAAAATTAACATCAAACAAAAGTGTCAACTGAAATCATGTCTATGAATCTAAGTTATCACAATAGCATATAATAAAGTATTTTAACATTCAGTTTCATGCCCCCCCCAAAAAATTAAAAAAAAAAATAGATTTTTTTTCTCAAATTTTTTTCATATTTTTTATCAGCCGATTTGCATGAAACTTGTACACCTTACAGAACGTAGGCCTATCTGTAAAGATGCAAATTTTGGAGGAAATTGGTGACTTCAACCACAGGTGGCAGAGTGTTTGGTCTTAATTATTCTTAAGGAACATAAAATTGCATCTCGTCGTTCATTTTTTTTTCAATTTACATGAAATTTACACCTTATGTGTACAGTTGACATTTTTACAATAATCCTAAAATACTTTATTCCTAAGTTCATTTATTGATTTTATAAATCTTTGCAAACATGAAATATTGGCATCTTGAGGTTATCTTGAGATGATTTCGGGGCTTTAGTGTCCCCGCGGCCCGGTCCTCGACCAGGCCTCCACCCCCCAGGAAGCAGCCCGTGACAGCTGACTAACACCCAGGTACCTATTTACTGCTAGGTAACAGGGGCATTCAGGGTGAAAGAAACTTTGCCCATTTGTTTCTGCCTCGTGCGGGAATCGAACCCGCGCCACAGAATTACGAGTCCTGCGCGCTATCCACCAGGCTACGAGGCCCCTTAAATATATATTTATATATTTATATATAAATATATATATATTTATGCATATATATTTATGGGAGAACTTTGACTACTTGTATTAGTAAAACTAAACATGTTTTGGATAATCCTTTTTAGCCAAATCCTTTATTATATGTTAATATGATATATGAGTGTCATAAAAATGATGCCATTTGAAACTTGTGGTTGTAGTTAATTATTGAAAATGTTTAAAATTCGTTGGAAATATAAATATATATATATATATATATATATATATATATATATATATATATATATATATATATATATATATATATATATAATGTCGTACCTAGTAGCCAGAACGCACTTCTCAGCCTACTATGCAAGGCCCAATTTGCCTAATAAGCCAAGTTTTCATGAATTAATGGTTTTTGGACTACCTAACCTAACCTAACCTAACGTTTTCGGCTACCTAACCTAACCTATATAGATAGGTTAGGTTAGGTAGGGTTGGTTAGGTTCGGTCATATATCTACGTTAATTTTAACTCCAGTAAAAAAATTTTTTACCTCATACATAATGAAATGGGTAGCTTTATCATTTCATAAGAAAAAAATTAGAGAAAATACATTAATTCAGAAAAACTTGGCTTATTAGGCAAATCGGGCCTTGCATAGTAGGCAGAGAAGTGCATTCTGGCTACTAGGTACGACATATATATATATATATATATATATATATATATATATATATATATATATATATATATATATATATATATATATATATATATATATATCCCTTTCTGCATAGGGTGCGATACTGGAACGTAGAACAGTTGCAGCCCTTCTTATATACAACTAGTAAAAAAAAGTTTGACATTAAGGGTAGTGTGTGTCCCTGTGGCCTTCCTCCTACCACCGTAACCGGCGGTGGGAAACAGCTCTGGCAAGGTTACGTATTGACCATACATGCTTAACTCACGGGTACCCAACGGAGCACTGCCTTGCTCCTTAATGTTCAAACTGCATTGTCCCTCTTACGGTCGAACAGGTCGAGCTTATCCTTGTTGAATGTCCTGACTTCCTGGAGGTGTGTATGTCTTGCTTACTGACTGTCCCTGGCGATCACCTGTCCCTCGATAGTATCCTTGGTGAATGTGATGCCTTTGATGTTCGCGCTATGCGCTTTTGTTCTCGTATTGGCATCCATAGTGATCTTTGGCACCTTTTAAACATCCCGCTCTTTTGATGGTACTACATAGCCTTCCTGGTGCCAGATTCACGAAAGCACTTACGCAAACACTTATCAACCTGTACATCTTTTCTCAATCTTTGGCGGCTTTGTTTACAATTATTAAATAGTTAATGAGCTCCGAAGCACCAGGAGGCTGTTTATAACAATAACAACAGTTGATTGGCAAGTTTTCATGCTTGTAAACTGTTTAATAAATGTAACCAAAGCCGTCAAAGATTGAGGAAAGATGTACACGTTCGTAAGTGCTTGCGTAAGTGCTTTCGTGAATCTGGCCCCTGGCTTGGTGCCTTACTTTGATAATTACTTACTTCTCCGAGGCTATGCGACCCTACAATTGCACCAGAGTTGGTACCCATAATAATAACATGAAATATATTTAGTATAAATTAGGTACAAAGTAATTGATGACAAGTTAACAAAAGTTTGCGTGGCAACTGTGCCCCCTCCCCTCCCCCCCTTCCCGTAGTTACCGGGGTTGTGGCGAGGTGGGAGGCCGGGGTTGTGGCGAGGTGGGAGGCCGGGGTTGTGGCGAGGTGGGAGGCCGGGGTTGTGGCGAGGTGGGAGGCCAGGGGTTGTGGCCAGGTGGGAGGCCGGGGTTGTGGCGAGGTGGGAGGCCGGGGTTGTGGCGAGGTGGGAGGCCGGGGTTGTGGCGAGGTGGGAGGCCAGGGGTTGTGGCGAGGTGGGAGGCCGGGGGTTGTGGCGAGGTGGGAGGCCAGGGGTTGTGGCGAGGTGGAAGGCCGGGGTTGTGGCGAGGTGGGAGGCCGGGGTTGTGGCGAGGTGGGAGGCCAGGGGTTGTGGCGAGGTGGGAGGCCAGGGGTTGTGGCGAGGTGGGAGGCCGGGGTTGTGGCGAGGTGGGAGGCCGGGGGTTGTGGCGAGGTGGGAGGCCGGGGTTGTGGCGAGGTGGGAGGCCGGGGTTGTGGCGAGGTGGGAGGCCAGGGGTTGTGGCGAGGTGGGAGGCCGGGGGTTGTGGCGAGGTGGGAGGCCGGGGTTGTGGCGAGGTGGGAGGCCGGGGTTGTGGCGAGGTGGGAGGCCGGGGTTGTGGCGAGGTGGGAGGCCGGGGTTGCTGTGGAAAAGGTTGAGGGGGAACAGGGTTGCCATATAAGTACTGCCGAAACAGAATAATGGCCTGGGAATGGAAGCTGAACTTTCAGAAGAAATTCATAATTGATTTCACACATTTCGTTTCAGTTTTGAAAGTCGCGGTTCAGGTTCGTGTCAGTTTAATTTAGTTTCGATAACCGCAAATATCGAGGAGTATATAGAAAATTATGGGGGTGGGGGGAGGGAGTATGGGGGCGTGGTGGAGGGAGTATGGGGGCGTGGTGGAGGGAGTATGGGGGCGTGGTGGAGGGAGTATGGGGGCGTGGTGGAGGGAGTATGGGGGCGTGGTGGAGGGAGTATGGGGGCGTGGTGGAGGGAGTATGGGGACGTGGTGGAGGGAGTATGGGGTCGTGGTGGAGGGAGTATGGGGGCGTGGTGGAGGGAGTATGGGGGCGTGGTGGAGGGAGTATGGGGTCGTGGTGGAGGGAGTATGGGGACGTGGGGGGAGGGAGTAAGGGGTCGTGGTGGAGGGAGTATGGGGTCGTGGGGGGAGGGAGTATGGGGTCGTGGGGGGGAGGGAGTATGGGGGCGTGGTGGAGGGAGTATGGGGGCGTGGTGGAGGGTGTGTCGGGGAGCGAGTGTTGGGGCGGGGGGGGGGGGGGGGGGGGGGGAAGTGTGTGGGGGGGGCAAGGGGGAAAAGTGTTGGGTCCCAAATCTACACAGTAAAATAACAACATACTGGAGTGAACGATATGGAAGGAAATACAGGATGGAACCAGTGAAGAGCAGAGGTGCCATAGGCACAATCAGAGAACACTGTATAAACATCAGAGGTCCAGTGAAGAGCAGAGGTGCCATAGGCACAATCAGAGAACACTGTATAAACATCAGAGGTCCAGTGAAGAGCAGAGGTGCCATAGGCACAATCAGAGAACACTGTATAAACATCAGAGGTCCACGGTTGTTCAACACCCTCCCAGCGAGCATAAGAAATATTGCCGGAACAACCGTGGACATTTTCAAGAGGAAACTAGATTGTTTCCTCCAAGGAGTGCTGGACCAACCGGGCTGCGGTGGGTATGTGGGCCTGCGGGCCGCTCCAAGCAACAGCCTGGTGGACCAAACTCTCACAAGTCAAGCCTGGCCTCGGGCCGGGCTTGGGGAGTAGAACAACTCCCAGAACCCCATCAACCAGGTATATGTGGGCCTGCGGGCCGCTCCAAGCAACAGCCTGGTGGACCAAACTCTCACAAGTCAAGCCTGGCCTCGGGCCGGGCTTGGGCAGTAGAAGAACTCCCAGAACCCCATCAAGTAGGGCGTGGGGGAGGGTCTGGGGGCGTGGGGGACGGAGTGTTGAGCCATGGGGGGGGCCCAACACTCATGGGGGAAGGAATGTAGTAGCATGAGAGTGAGTCAGTGTGTGTGTGTGTGTGGGGGGGGGGGGAGGGGCGTATGTGGGGGAAAGTTTGTGTGCGCGGAGGAAACTTTTCATTCCAGTTGGATATGTTGGCTTGAAGAGCCACGCCCCCATCACCCACAGTCTTCACAATGCGTAATGTTGCGCTTTCTATTCTTAGTCATACCAAAATACTTATTTTGTGTGTGTGTGTGTGTGTGTGTGTGTGTGTGTGTGTGTGTGTGTGTGTGTGTGTGTGTGTGTGTGTGTGTGTGTGTGTGTGTGTGTGTGTACTCACCTAGTTGTACTCACCTAGTTGTGCTTGCGGGGGTTGAGCTCTGGCTCTTTGGGCCCGCCTCTCAACCGTCAATCAACAGGTGTACAGGTTCCTGAGCCTATTGGGCTCTATCATATCTACACTTGAAACTGTGTATGGAGTCAGCCTCCACCACATTGCTTCCTAATGCATTCCATTTGTCAACCACTCTGACACTAAAAAAGTTCTTTCTAATATCTCTGTGGCTCATTTGGGCACTCAGAGTGTGTGTGTGTGTGTGTGTGTGTGTGTGTGTGTGTGTGTGTGTGTGTGTGTGTGTGTGTGTGTGTGGGGGGGCTTTACTACCTAGTCATCATGCTGACTCAACACAAGCTTAAGTAGTTACATTTCTTCTTAAATACTGTTTACCCTTAAGGTTGGCGTTACTGGTCTACACCTTGTGTACCGTGTTGCTGGTGTTGACAGCTGGGGCTGGTAAGGGCATCACTGTGTCACTACAAAGGTCAGTCAAGTGGCCGGAAGCATAGCATGTTACGCCCCATTGTCCGCTGCTTTTACCATTCAGAGTTATTAGTCTCCTGTTATCACTCGGAGGGTCCTGTTATCACTCGGAGGGTCCTGTTATCACTCGGAGGGTCCTGTTATCACTCGGAGGGTCCTGTTATCACTCGGAGGGTCCTGTTATCACTCGGAGGGTCCTGTTATCACTCGGAGGGTCCTGTTATCACTCGGAGGGTCCTGTTATCACTCGGAGGGTCCTGTTATCACTCGGAGGGTCCTGTTATCACTCGGAGGGTCCTGTTATCACTCGGAGGGTCCTGTTATCACTCGGAGGGTCCTGTTATCACTCGGAGGGTCCTGTTATCACTCGGAGGGTCCTGTTATCACTCGGAGGGTCCTGTTATCACTCGGAGGGTCCTGTTATCACTCGGAGGGTCCTGTTATCACTCGGAGGGTCCTGTTATCACTCGGAGGGTCCTGTTATCACTCGGAGTGTCCTGTTATCACTCGGAGGGTCCTGTTATCACTCAGAGGGTCCTGTTATCACTCCGAGTGTCCTGTTATCACTCTGAGGGTCCTGTTATCACTCTGAGGGTCCTGTTATCACTCCGAGGGTCCTGTTATCACTCCGAGTGTCCTGTTATCACTCAGAGTGTCCTGTTATCATCATTCTGTTGTTGTTTGGCATCATTCTGGTAACTTGAGGGATGTTAAATGTAAAGGCCTGTATAGCCTTGCTATTTGGTGCTACAGCCTATCCTCCTGCCTTGGGAGTACTTTTTAGGAAGGGTAGAAATAGCCTAAGCTAATCTATCCTTTTGAGATAAACTTTATTGTCTCAATAAACGTACTTGAACTTGGTAGTATTTATAGAAACGATGAGCACCATAGTACATATATTGACATACAACGGAATTAGAAAGTAAAAATCTGTACTATTCAATTTGGACAAATCGGTAGTTTTATATTTTTTGCAAAGACAAACCAAATTACCCTAACCTAACCTACCCTAACCTAACCTACCCTACCCTAACCTAACCTAACCTACCCTACCCTAACCTAACCTAACCTAACCTACCCTAACCTAACCTACCCTAACCTAACCTACCCTAACCTAACCTAACCTAACCTACCCTAACCTAACCTACCCTAACCTAACCTAACCTACCCTACCCTAACCTAACCTAACCTAACCTACCCTAACCTAACCTACCCTAACCTAACCTACCCTACCCTAACCTAACCTAACCTAACCTACCCTAACCTAACCTTCCTAGGCGTAATGCACGCTATCTGAGGCCTAATATAGTACATATGTGTACTATACTAGGCCTGTAGTTTTCTAGCTTCAATTAGTCAGACTTTATAAATTGAATAGTACCTAATTCTACTATATAATTACTTAGTATGTCGATGTTTGTACTGTGGTGCAGATAGTTACAAAACGTACTGTCTAAACAGAAGGATGGGTTGGGCAGTAATCAATGTTCTTCTCGAGATGAGGTTATCTTCAGATAATTTCGGGGGTTTAGTGTCCCCGCGGCCCGGTCCTCGACCAGGCCTCCACCCCCCAAGAAGCAGCCCATGACAGCTGACTAACACCCAGGTACCTATTTTACTGCTAGGTAATAGGGGTTACCTAGCAGTATAGGGTGAAAGAAACTCTGCCCATTGTCTCTCGCCGGCGCCCGGGATCGAACCCGGGACCACAGGATCACAAGTCCAGCGTGCTGTCCGCTCGGCCGACCGGCTCCGACTTTTCTTGTAAAGGCGTATTTTAAGATAAAAGTTCAAGAAGCAGTTAAGCAACTTTGGGAATAATGCAGAAGACGACATCTTATGTTCTCTTCTTGTAGCGGACCTGTAGAGCTCGGCGCTCTTCTTGTAGCGGGACTGTAGAGCTCGGCGCTCTTCTTGTAGCGGCACCTCGGCGCTCTTCTTGTAGCGGCACCTCGGCGCTCTTCTTGTAGCGGCACCTCGGCGCTCTTCTTGTAGCGGCACCTCGGCGCTCTTCTTGTAGCGGCACCTCGGCGCTCTTCTTGTAGCGGCACCTCGGCGCTCTTCTTGTAGCGGCACCTCGGCGCTCTTCTTGTAGCGGCACCTCGGCGCTCTTCTTGTAGCGGCACCTCGGCGCTCTTCTTGTAGCGGCACCTCGGCGCTCTTCTTGTAGCAGAACTGTAGAGCTCGGCGCTCTTCTTGTAGCGGAACTGTAGAGCTCGGCGCTCTTCTTGCAGCGGGACTGTAGAGCTCGGCGCTCTTCTTGTAGCAGGGCTGTAGAGCTCGGCGCTCTTCTTGTAGCGGGACTGTAGAGCTCGGCGCTCTTCTTGTAGCAGAACTGTAGAGCTAGGCGCTCTTCTTGTAGCAGAACTGTAGAGCTCGGCGCTCTTCTTGTAGCAGGGCTGTAGAGCTCGGCGCTCTTCTTGTAGCGGGACTGTAGAGCTCGGCGCTCTTCTTGTAGCGGGACTGTAGAGCTCGGCGCTCTTCTTGTAGCAGAACTGTAGAGCTAGGCGCTCTTCTTGTAGCAGAACTGTAGAGCTCGGCGCTCTTCTTGTAGCGGCACCTCGGCGCTCTTCTTGTAGCGGCACCTCGGCGCTCTTCTTGTAGCGGCACCTCGGCGCTCTTCTTGTAGCGGCACCTCGGCGCTCTTCTTGTAGCGGCACCTCGGCGCTCTTCTTGTAGCGGCACCTCGGCGCTCTTCTTGTAGCGGCACTGTAGAGCTCGGCGCGCCTCTTGTAGCGGCACCTCGGCGCTCTTCTTGTAGCGGCACCTCGGCGCTCTTCTTGTAGCAGGGCTGTAGAGCTCGGCGCTCTTCTTGTAGCGGGACTGTAGAGCTCGGCGCGCCTCTTGTAGCGGCACCTCGGCGCGCCTCTTGTAGCGGCACCTCGGCGCTCTTGTAGCGAGACTGTAGAGCTCGGCGCTCTTCTTGTAGCGGCACCTCGGCGCTCTTCTTGTAGCGAGACTGTAGAGCTCGTCGCGCCTCTTGTAGCGGCACCTCGGCGCTCTTCTTGTAGCGAGACTGTAGAGCTCGGCGCGCCTCTTGTAGCGGCACCTCGGCGCTCTTCTTGTAGCGGGACTGTAGAGCTCGGCGTGCCTCTTGTAGCGGCACCTCGGCGCTCTTCTTGTAGCGGCACCTCGGCGCTCTTCTTGTAGCGAGACTGTAGAGCTCGGCGCGCCTCTTGTAGCGGCACCTCGGCGCTCTTCTTGTAGCGGCACCTCGGCGCTCTTCTTGTAGCGGGACTGTAGAGCTCGGCGCGCCTCTTGTAGCGGCACCTCGGCGCTCTTCTTGTAGCGGCACCTCGGCGCTCTTCTTGTAGCGGGACTGTAGAGCTCGGCGCGCTTCTTGTAGCGGCACCTCGGCGCTCTTCTTGTAGCGGCACCTCGGCGCTCTTCTTGTAGCGGGACTGTAGAGCGAAAGTGCTGACTGCTGCACAATGTTACTATTGCGATCAAGGTGGGGAGGGTGGGGGCGGAGGCAGGGGAGGGACAGGATCAGGGGCCAGATTCACGAAAGCACTTACGCAAGCACTTACGAACGTGTACATCTTTCCTCAATCTTTGACGGCTTTGTTTACATTTATTAAACAGTTTACAAGCATGAAAACTTCCAATTCAACTGTTGTTATTGTTATAAACAGCCTCCTGGTGCTTCGGAGCTCATTAACTGTTTAATAATTGAAAACAAAGCCGCCAAAGATTGAGAAAAGATGTACAGGTTCGTAAGTGCTTGCGTAAGTGCTGTCGTGAATCTGGCCCCAGAGCCCTGAAGTGTTGAACCAACACAGGGCCGAGGAGGTGGTCCCATCTCGGCACATTTGCATTCGTAAGATCACGGTGAATGGTAAACACAATACTGGAGTTGAGTGGGAAAGGGTTTAAATGGTTTAGCAAACAGGCAAAGTGATTGTTGATTGCAAGAATACGGTAGACATGTTTTTTGTTAAGGAAAATTGGCAACATTTAATGCAATATTGCCCCAGGCTACCAGCCACCTACTGCATTCACATGGCGCGTCCCTGCATTCACATGGCGCGTCCCTGCATTCACATGGCGCGTCCCTGCATTCACATGGCGCGTCCCTGCATTCACATGGCGCGTCCCTGCATTCACATGGCGCGTCCCTGCATTCACATGGCGCGTCCCTGCATTTACATGGCGCGTCCCTGCATTCACATGGCGCGTCCCTGCATTCACATGGCGCGTCCCTGCATTCACATGGCGCGTCCCTGCATTCACATGGCGCGTCCCTGCATTCACATGGCGCGTCCCTGCATTCACATGGCGCGTCCCTGCATTCACATGGCGCGTCCCTGCATTCACGTGGCGCGTCCCTGCATTCACATGGCGCGTCCCTGCATTCACATGGCGCGTCCCTGCATTCACATGGCACGTCCCTGCATTTACATGGCGCGTCCCTGCATTCACATGGCGCGTCCCTGCATTCACATGGCGCGTCCCTGCATTCACATGGCGCGTCCCTGCATTCACATGGCGCGTCCCTGCATTCACATGGCGCGTCCCTGCATTCACATGGCGCGTCCCTGCATTCACATGGCGCGTCCCTGCATTCACGTGGCGCGTCCCTGCATTCACGTGGCGCGTCCCTGCATTCACATGGCGCGTCCCTGCATTCACATGGCGCGTCCCTGCATTCACATGGCGCGTCCCTGCATTCACATGGCGCGTCCCTGCATTTACATGGCGCGTCCCTGCATTTACATGGCGCGTCCCTGCATTTACATGGCGCGTCCCTGCATTCACATGGCGCGTCCCTGCATTCACATGGCGCGTCCCTGCATTCACATGGCGCGTCCCTGCATTCACATGGCGCCTATGGGGAAAATACCGGGATTATGTTGAAGATAATTATATTGGTCTTGTAAATTAAGTACTGTATATACTTCATTAAAATGCAAAAACAAAAAAATATGCAAATACTTAGCTAAGGTAGGAGGCCTCGTAGCCTGGTGGATAGCGCGCAGGACTCGTAATTCTGTGGCGCGGGTTCGATTCCCGCACGAGGCAGAAACAGATGGGCAAAGTTTCTTTCACCCTGAATGCCCCTGTTACCTAGCAGTAAATAGGTACCTGGGAGTTAGTCAGCTGTCACGGGCTGCTTCCTGGGGTGTGTGTGTGTGTGTGGTGTGGAAAAAAAAATAGTTAGTAAACAGTTGATTGACAGTTGAGAGGCGGGCCGAAAGAGCAAAGCTCAACCCCCGTAAAAACACAACTAGTAAACACAAGTGTTGCAGGACGCCAAATCTCTTATCATCAGCACGCTTTCACTAGCCAATAGGGAATTGTGTTCTATATCCGTTCTAACGGCAGATAAGTGCTTAGAATGCATGGCAAGCCGCGCTGAACGGCTACGCTTAAATTAATTGAATTCACCGTAATATGTTGCCTCTGATATAGCTGTCATATATTAGTTGTCGTTTATTACTATGTGACTGTTTGACAAGTGAAAATGATGAGGGAAGAGGAGACATTAGCAGCAAACTACCTGGTACAACCTGTGACGACGCTATATAGCCTCACCCACCAGGAGAACTACCTGGTACAACCCGTGACGACGCTATATAGCCTCACCCACCAGGAGAACTACCAGGTACAACCCGTGACGACGCTATATAGCCTCACCCACCAGGAGAACTACCAGGTACAACCCGTGACGACGCTATATAGCCTCACCCACCAGAACTACCTGGTACAAGTGAAGACGCTATATAGCCTCACCCACCAGGAGAACTACCTGGTACAAGTGAAGACGCTATATAGCCTCACCCACCAGGAGAATCAGTTCGTGTGATCTTCCGTGTCTATGTCTGGTTCACCAGGCTGTTGCATCCTACAATACAGCTAAGCTGTTACTCATTTACTTATTACTTAACATTTCGTAGACTAACCATTTGGGAGCATGATGGCTGAATGGACAGCGCTCGGGGTTCGTAGTCCTAAGGGTCCGGGTTCGATCCCCGGAGGAGACGGAAACAAATAGGCAGAGTTTCTTTCACTCTGATGCTTTGCTCACAGATCAGTAAATAGGTACCAGAGAGTTAGACAGCTGCAACTGGCTGCCTCCTGGGGATGTGTGTGTGAAAATTACGATTACGGACCTGCCCGAAACGCTATGCGTGCTAGTGGCTGTACAAGAATGTAAGAACTCTTGTATTTATAAATAAATAAAAATAAAATAAATAAAATTAGTAACAAATTTCTCCCAATCGATTAGGTTCGATCAGCAGTCTCCGTGGTGTAGTGGTAAGACACTCGCCTGGCGTTCCGCGAGCGCTATGTCATGGGTTCGTATCCTGGCCGGGGAGGATTTACTGGGCGCAATTCCTTAACTGTAGCCTCTGTTTAACGCAACAGTAAAATGTGTACTTGGATGAAAAAACGATTCTTCGCGGCAGGGATCGTATTCCAGGGACCATAGGATTAAGGACCTGCCCGAAACGCTACGCGTACTAGTGGCTCTACAAGAATGTAACAACTCTTGTATATATCTCAAAAATTTTGTTAGGCTATGTAATTAAACCCCAAAATTAAAATTTGTGAAGGGGGAGGCTTCTGGCATGACAACTATGAATATACAGTCCACTTTAATTAGAAAATAAATCATTGATAAATATAAATAATTTAAATGATTTGTAATTATTAAATAAATACATTTCTACTGGGAGATTTTCTCATACGGGAGAGAACAGTTTAGGCAGATGTAACGTGTTGTGAAGGGAGGTGGCTGGCTTGTCATTAGTTTATTGTGCACCCCATACTCATCCTGTGAGCGGTAGCGCAAAAAGCATTACAGAGGGCACAAAAGGTCTTTATCAGACCTCATCTTAGATTATTACATAAACAATTTCTTCAATCCTTCACACCTTATAGATACAATGTCAGCTAGTTACAGAGAAAGTGCTATTACAAGAGCTACATATTTACAGTAAGTCATCATACATTAATGGTAGGTCTTATCGTTAATACATAATAGTTTGGCCAATGGGGATATTACAGAGTCATAGGGGAGCTTCTGTTTATTATTAGTCCTCACAATACACTACTTGTTTCTGTTTGTCTTTAGTATTGATAGGCTTCCGGGGCGATGCTGACCAGGTGACCTCTTTCATTGTGAATCCTCTTATCTGGCTTCCCATTAGTGATGGGGTTCATTATCTGACCATCACCACCACCCACCATCACCACCACCACCACCACCACCACCACTCTCACCATCACCACTCTCACCACCACCACCACTCTCACCACCACCACCACTCTCACCACCACCACCACTCTCACCACCACCACCACCACCACCACCACCCTCACCACCACCACTGTCACCACCACCACCACCACCCACCAAGCTAGGTGTGCAGGCAACAATATCGACCGAAGAATACCTCACGGGCCCCATATTGGACAAGTGTTGCCGCCGCCGCCGCTGGCCTGTGAGCGGGGGAGCAGTGTTACCACTCTGGCCGCCCCACCGCGCTCCTCCCCGACCCTCACTCCTCCTGGCCAGTGTTACCTCTGATTACCGTCGTTACGTGAGGTAACAGTAGTCCGGTACCAGCTCTGGTAATACGTGGTTGATGGGACTGTGGTGTCGAGGCTACGGCATGACTCTTGGCCTTCGCTAACATCAGCTGAAGGATGCAAGGCGCAGTGGATGGAACTTCGCGACATTTGTTCCCACCTTTTGAGGTTATCTTGAGATGATTTCGGGGCTTTTAGTGTCCCCGCGGCCCGGTCCTCGACCAGGCCTCCACCCCCAGGAAGCAGCCCGTGACAGCTGACTAACACCCAGGTACCTATTTACTGCTAGGTAACAGGGGCATTCAGGGTGAAAGAAACTTTTGCCCATTTGTTTCTGCCTCGTGCGGGAATCGAACCCGCGCCACAGAATTACGAGTCCTGCGCGCTATCCACCAGGCTATCTACGAGGCTAAGGGGAGCAAGTTGTAAAGTTAATTACTTGGCTAATAACACAGATAAGTACTCTGTAAATGTTGACATTAATGCAGCCTTCGACAAAGCATAAGGGATTGCGATCTTGGAACGAGCTTGCTTGAATGGGTGTCAAGGGGAGACTCATGAAATGGGTTGAAGACTACCTCACAGGAAGGAAAGCCAAGGTCTGCTTCAATGGAACAGTCTTCAGAACAGAACAGGAAGCCGGTCGGCCGAGCGGACAGCACGCTGGACTTGTGGTCCTGGGTTCGATCCCAGGCGCCGGCGAGAAACAATGGGCAGAGTTTCTTTCACCCTATGCCCCTGTTACCTAGCAGTAAAATAGGTACCTGGGAGTTAGTCAGCTGTCACGGGCTGCTTCCTGGGGGTGGAGGCCTGGTCGAGGACCGGGCCGCGGGGACACTAGAGCCCCGAAATCATCTCAAGATAACGTCAAGATAACCTCAAGGACTAAAATAACACAGCAGTGAGAGGCTTTGATCCTGTATGCAGATATGGCGGCACCCTATGAGGCTTCAGCAAGAGTAGGCACCCTATGAGGCTTCAGCAAGAGTAGGCACCCTATGAGGCTTCAGCAAGAGTAGGCACCCTATGAGGCTTCAGCAAGAGTAGGCACCCTATGAGGCTTCAGCAAGAGTAGGCACCCTATGAGGCTTCAGCAAGAGTAGGCACCCTATGAGGCTTCAGCAAGAGTAGGCACCCTACGAGGCTTCAGCAAGAGTAGGCACCCTACGAGGCTTCAGCAAGAGTAGGCACCCTACGAGGCTTCAGCAAGAGTAGGCACCCTACGAGGCTTCAGCAAGAGTAGGCACCCTACGAGGCTTCAGCAAGAGTAGGCACCCTACGAGGCTTCAGCAAGAGTAGGCACCCTACGAGGCTTCAGCAAGAGTAGGCACCCTACGAGGCTTCAGCAAGAGTAGGCACCCTACGAGGCTTCAGCAAGAGTAGGCACCCTACGAGGCTTCAGCAAGAGTAGGCACCCTACGAGGCTTCAGCAAGAGTAGGCACCCTACGAGGCTTCAGCAAGAGTAGGCACCCTACGAGGCTTCAGCAAGAGTAGGCACCCTACGAGGCTTCAGCAAGAGTAGGCACCCTACGAGGCTTCAGCAAGAGTAGGCACCCTACGAGGCTTCAGCAAGAGTAGGCACCCTACGAGGCTTCAGCAAGAGTAGGCACCCTACGAGGCTCCATCAAGAGTAGGCACCCTATGAGGCTTCAGTAAGATTAGGCACCCTATGAGGCTTCAGTAAGATTAGGCACCCTATGAGGCTTCAGCAAGAGTATTCAACACCCTATGAGGCTTCAGCAAGAGTATTCAACACCCTATGAGGCTTCAGCAAGAGTATTCAACACCCTATGAGGCTTCAGCAAGAGTATTCAACACCCTTAGGTTAGGTAATTAGTAATTAGACGGTTCTCCAATTACTTGTGAGAAGTGCAGCGCTGCCTCCGAGAAGGTCCGATATTCCAACCCGTTCTCGCAAATTCGTAAAGTCAATATTGACTTATTAACTAGTCAATTCAGCTAGATATTCAACTAGATATTCAACTAGATATTCAGATGTTGTTGTTTAGAGCAGAATTGGAGTTATAATTTTCGCTCAGCCTTAACCAATCATCTGCTTGTTCGTTAAGTGTTTCACTAGATTATGGCAGTTAGGGAAGTTAAAGTTGGACAGTGTAAAGTCGGACAGTTACAGGAAGATGAAAGGTAAATAATCTGGGGCCAGATTCACGAAAGCACTTACGCAAAAACTTACGGACCTGAACATCTTTTTTAAATCTTTGGCGTTTTTTTTCAATTATTAAACAGTTAATGAGCTCCGAAGAACCAGGAGACTGTTTATAACAATAATAATAGTTGAATGGGAAGTTTTCATGCTTGTAAACTGTTTAATAAATGCAACCAAAGCCGTCAAAGATTGAGGAAAGATGTACACGTTCGTAAGTACTTGCCTAAGTGTTTTCGTGAATCTAGCCCCTGAAGTTTAACATTTTTCTCATTAAACAACTATTTATTAACTTATATATAATTCACTGCCATAATTTATAAATCTTCAACTGTAAAAAGTGATATAACATACCTTAACATGGCTACATAAATAGAATATGGTAGATATTTTGATGGCAGGAGGTCGTGGCTTAGTTTCCCTTGAAAAGCTTCATAGAAAACACCGACCTTACCTAACCTACTTAGTATGTTAAAATAAGCATCTTATAGCTTCGTAATTTCAATTGTTACTTAACCTATTATAGGTATAGGTTAGGTAATAATTGTAATTACGAAGCAATAAGATGCTTATCTTAACATACTAAGTAGGTTAGGTAAGGTCGGTGTTTTCTATGAAGCTTTTCAAGGGAAACTATTATGTTAAGTATGTCACCTATGCACATATTTAATAAGTCAATATTGACTTATTAAATTTGCGAGAACGGGTTGCACTTCGGTTGTGGTGGACTGCGTCTTGTGGGTTTTTTTATCATTATTTTCTACCTCAGACCTGCCCACACATTTACAATGCTAACCAACATACATACATTTTTTTCTGTCCTCCATGGACAGGGTGAGACATTTGTCAAACATACAATTCAAGCGCCAGATTCACGAAAGCCCTTACGCAAGCACTTACGAACGTGTACATCTTTCCTCAATCTGTAACGGCTTTGGTTACATTTATTAAACAGTTTACAAGCATGAAATTTTCCCATTCAACTGTTGTTATTGTTATAAATAGCCTCCTGGTGCTTCGGAGCTCATTAACTGTTTAATAATTGTAAATACAGCCGCCAAAGCTTTGAGAAAAGGTGTACAGGTTCGTAAGTGTTTGCGTAAGTGCTTTCGTGAATCTGGCCCCTGGGATTTATTGAACAATCAACCACAGAAGGTCATTGTTGTGCTTTTAAAATGCTAGGCTAAGCTACATATAGATACAGATTTATGTATGCTACATAAAGTGTTCGATGTGTCTTTTACATAGCGTCATGTATGGACTGCTGTGGGTGCCAGAAGAGTTTACTGGTACGCGTCTCGGCTCGCAAAGTTTCTTTCACCCTGAATGCCCCTGTTACCTAACAGTAAATAGGTACCTGGGAGTTAGTCAGCTGTCACAGGCTGCTTCCTGGGGGTGGAGGCCTGGTCGAGGACCGGGCCGCGGGGACACTAAAAAGCCCCGAAATAATCTCAAGATAACCTCAAGATAACCACATGAGACCTGAGTTCATTTACATACGTCTCAGGTCACATGAGACCTGAGTTCATTTACATACGTCTCAGGTCACATGAGACCTGAGTTCATTTACATACGTCTCAGGTCACATGAGACCTGAGTTCATTTACATACGTCTCAGGTCACATGAGACCTGAGTTCATTTACATACGTCTCAGGTCACATGAGACCTGAGTTCATTTACATACGTCTCAGGTCACATGAGACCTGAGTTCATTTACATACGTCTCAGGTCACATGAGACCTGAGTTCATTTACATACGTCTCAGGTCACATGAGACCTGAGTTCATTTACATACGTCTCAGGTCACATGAGACCTGAGTTCATTTACATACGTCTCAGGTCACATGAGACCTGAGTTCATTTACATACGTCTCAGGTCACATGAGACCTGAGTTCATTTACATACGTATCGGGTCACATGAGACCTGAGTTCATTTACATACGTCTCAGGTCACATGAGACCTGAGTTCATACATACGTCTCGGGTCACATGAGACCTGAGTTCATTTACACACGTCTCAGGTCACATGAGACCTGAGTTCATTTACATACGTCTCAGGTCACATGAGACCTGAGTTCATTTACATATGTCTCAGGTCACATGAGACCTGAGTTCATTTACATACGTCTCAAGTCACATGAGACCTGAGTTCATTTACATACGTCTCAGGTCACATGAGACGAGTTCATTTACATACGTCTCAGGTCACATGAGACGAGTTCATTTACATACGTCTCAGGTCACATGAGACCTGAGTTCATTTACATACGTCTCAGGTCACATGAGACCTGAGTTCATTTACATACGTCTCAGGTCACATGAAACCTGAGTTCATACATACGTCTCAGGTCACATGAGACGAGTTCATTTACATACGTCTCAGGTCACATGAGACCTGAGTTCATACATACGTCTCGGGTCACATGAGACCTGAGTTCATTTACATACGTCTCAGGTCACATATTATCCCTTGTTATGTGCCGTATAATCCTTGTAATTCACCTCGCATAAAAATGACTACTAAATATATTGTAATTTATGGTCTATGTAAATTTCGTCTACCAAACATGTCACGACAAATTTGAGAACAACAAATCAATTATCCCGATCATAATCTTGAGGTTATCTTTCGGGGCTTTAGTGTCCCCGCGGCCCGGTCCTCGACCAGGCCTCCACCTCCAGGAAGCAGCCCGTGACAGCTGACTAACACCCAGGTACCTATTTTACTGCTAGGTAACAGGGGCATTCAGGGTGAAAGAAACTTGCCCATTTGTTTCTGCCTCGTGCGGGAATCGAACCCGCGCCACAGAATTACGAGTCCTGCGTGCTGTCCGCTCGGCCGACCGGCTCCCTAAGAGCTTCTCCAAAATAAAAATAATCTGTATATCAAATTAAAATAGATAAAATAGATAAAAATAAATAGACAGGTAAAATAGTAATTGAATGTAATTGTGAGGAAGTGGGCGAAGTATGAGGCTACGGCCGGTAGCTACGGCTTTAGGAGCCGGTCGGCCGAGCGGACAGCACACTGGACTTGTGATCCTGTGGTCCTGGGTTCGATCCCAGGCGCCGGCGAGAAACAATGGGCAGAGTTTCTTTCACCCTATGCCCCTGTTACCTAGCAGTAAAATAGGTACCTGGGTGTTAGCCAGCTGTCACGGGCTGCTTCCTGGGGGTGGAGGCCTGGTCGAGGACCGGGCCGCGGGGACACTAAAAAGCCCCGAAATCATCTCAAGATAACCTCAAGATAACGGCGGAGGCGGCGGGAGACCTCCGCCCCGCCGCCCGCTACTCCCTTGTTATGGGCCAGACGGGAATAATGTCTCCTTCCGTCTCATTAGTCGAAGGGCTTATCATATTTGCGGTTGGTAATAGAATAAGCTGTCTTGAGCACGGGACAGGAGGGGGGGGGGGGTCTAGGTTGGAGTGTGTGTGTGTGTGTGTGTGTACTCACCTAGTTGTGTTTGCGGGGGTTGAGCTCTGGCTCTTTGGTCCCACCTCTCAACCGTCAATCAACTGGTGTACAGATTCCTGAGCCTATCGGGCTCTGTCATATCTACACTTGAAACTGTGTATGGAGTCAGCCTCCACCACATTGCTTCCTAATGCATTCCATTTGTCAACCACTCTGACACTAAAAAAGTTCTTTCTAATATCTCTGTGGCTCATTTGGGCACTCAGAGTGTGTGTGTGTGTGTGTGTGTGTGTGTGTGTGTGTGTGTGTGTGTGTGTACGTACTCACACGTGCTGCCAGGGTAGAGCCAGGCTCCTGGCCCCGCCTTCCGAACATTTGTAGATTAATGCAATGACTCATTTCTCGCGCTTTGATCATATTTACATTTACAATTTTGAATCAAATTTGCTTCATCGACTTCTGCGTCTAACCTATTCCATTTACTGACAGCTCTGACATCTATATGACACATTTGCGTCTCCAGGTTCCATCTATGACCCCTTGTTCTACTGTTCCTATCTTTGAACAACTCTGCTTTGTCTATTTTGTCAATTTCCATCAGAATATTATGTTATCATGTCACCACTATCTCACATTTTCTTCAGTGTGGTAAGATCCAGTGCTCTCAGTCTTTCCTCATAGCTCAATCCCGTCAGTTCCGGAACGAGTCTCGTTGCATATCTTTGTACCTTTTCTAGTTTAGCCTTGTTTTCTTCAGGTAAGGATTCACACACACACACACACACACACACACACACACACACATACCAGGAAGCAGCCCGTGACAGCTGACTAACTCCCAGGTACCTATTTGCTGCTAGGTAACAGGGGCACTTAGGGTGAAAGAAACTTTGCCCATTTGTTTCTGCCTCGTGCGGGAATCGAACCCGCGCCACAGAATTACGAGTCCTGCGCGCTATCCACCAGACTACGAGGCCCCCTTCGCTGTGCATAGGACCCGCAAAGCCCCTTTATCCAAGTTTGTGAGGGATACCCGGATGTTGGCTGGTATGCTATATGCAGCTGTTGTTATTCTGTTAATGTGGGCGTCTTATCAGATGTCCACTCCCAGGTCTTTGTAACACCAGGTGAAAATATTGGAAGAAAATGTAGAATAGAACCAGTGAAGAGCAGAGGTGCCATAGGCACAATCAGAGAACACTGTATAAACATCAGAGGTCCAGTGAAGAGCAGAGGTGCCATAGGCACAATCAGAGAACACTGTATAAACATCAGAGGTCCAGTGAAGAGCAGAGGTGCCATAGGCACAATCAGAGAACACTGTATAAACATCAGAGGTCCAGTGAAGAGCAGAGGTGCCATAGGCACAATCAGAGAACACTGTATAAACATCAGAGGTCCAGTGAAGAGCAGAGGTGCCATAGGCACAATCAGAGATCACTGTATAAACATCAGAGGTCCAGTGAAGAGCAGAGGTGCCATAGGCACAATCAGAGAACACTGTATAAACATCAGAGGTCCGCGGTTGTTCAACGTCCTCCCAGCAAGCATTAGAAATATTGCCGGAACAACCGTGGACATTTTCAAGAGGAAACTAGATTTATTCCTCCAAGGAGTGCCGGACCAACCGGGCTGTGGTGGGTATGTGGGCCTGCGGGCCGCTCCAAGCAACAGCCTGGTGGACCAAACTCTCACAAGTCAAGGCCGGGCTTGGGGAGTAGAAGAACTCCCAGAACCCCATCAACCAGGTATATGTGGGCCTGCGGGCCGCTCCAAGCAACAGCCTGGTGGACCAAACTCTCACAAGTCAAGCCTGGCCTCGGGCCGGGCTTGGGGAGTAGAAGAACTCCCAGAACCCCATCAACCAGGTATATGTGGGCCTGCGGGCCGCTCCAAGCAACAGCCTGGTGGACCAAACTCTCACAAGTCAAGCCTGGCCTCGGGCCGGGCTTGGGGAGTAGAAGAACTCCCAGAACCCCATCAACCAGGTATATGTGGGCCTGCGGGCCGCTCCAAGCAACAGCCTGGTGGACCAAACTCTCACAAGTCAAGCCTGGCCTCGGGCCGGGCTTGGGGAGTAGAAGAACTCCCAGAACCCCATCAACCAGGTATCAACCAGGTATCAAACCAGGTATTACTTGTTGCACGACCTAAATTATTGTGTAGGGGGCTCGTAGCCTGGTGGATAGCGCGCAGGACTCGTAATTCTGTGGCGCGGGTTCGATTCCCGCACGAGGCAGAAACAAATGGGCAAAGTTTCTTTCACCCTGAATGCCCCTGTTACCTAGCAGTAAATAGGTACCTGGGAGTTAGTCAGCTGTCACGGGCTGCTTCCTGGGGGTGGAGGCCTGGTCGAGGACCGGGCCGCGGGGACACTAAAGCCCCGAAATCATCTCAAGATAACCCTTACCTGGTACCACTGTAACACTGTAGGTGTACAGTGTTACAGTGTACTGTAACACTGTAACTAAGTGTATTTCCTTAAAACTTCTGACCCATATTCACAGTTAAGGGTAACCAGGGGGCTAGATTCACGAAGCAGTTACGCAAGCACTTACGAACGTGTACATCTTTCCTCAAACTTTGGCGGCTTTATTTACAATTATTAAACAGTTAATGAGCTCCGAAGCACCAGGAGGCTGTTTATAACAATAACAACAGTTGATTGGCAAGTTTCCATGCTTGTAAACTGTTTAATCACAGTCTCCGTGGTGTAGTGGTAAGACACTCGCCTGGCGTTCCGCGAGCGCTATGTCATGGGTTCGTATCCTGGCCGGGGAGGATTTACTGGGCGCAATTCCTTAACTGTAGCCTCTGTTTAACGCAACAGTAAAATGTGTACTTGGATGAAAAAACGATTCTTCGCGGCAGGGGATCGTATTCCAGGGACCTGCCCGAAACGCTACGCGTACTAGTGGCTGTACAAGAATGTAACAACTCTTGTATATATCTCAAAAAAAAAAAATATATGTAACCAAAGCCGTCAAAGATTGAGGAAAGATGTACACGTTCGTAAGTGCTTGCGTAACGGCTTCGTGAATTTGACCCCGGTACACACTACTCTCGCTGTGTACCAATGGCATGTTTTCAAGAAACTGTATAGTCTTACTTCACAGGTGTCCCAAGGTGGTGGTGTTTACGCCATAGTGGGGAGAAGGAAGGGTAAGGCATCAGGGAAGAGGATGAGTGAGATAGGAGGGGCAAGGGAATAGAAAACGGGGAAGGGTGAAGGATTTCGAGGGGAAACTCAGTAGGGCGTGCATAGAAAATGGAGGACGGGAGCAATAGGAGAGTAGGACGGATGGGGACCCCTGTCTCACACCACTGGGGACCCCTGTCTCACACCACTGGGGACCCCTGTCTCACACCGCTGGGGGACCCCTGTCTCACACCACTGGGGGACCCCTGTCTCACACCACTGGGGGACCCCTGTCTCACAGCACTGGGGACCCCTGTCTCACTCCACTGGGGGACCCCTGTCTCACACCGCTGGGGGACCCCTGTCTCACACCACTGGGGACCCCTGTCTCACACCACTGGGGGACCCCTGTCTCACACCACTGGGGGACCCTTGTCTCACACCACTGGGGACCCCTGTCTCACACCACTGGGGACCCCTGTCTCACACCACTGGGGACCCCTGTCTCACACCACTGGGGACCCCTGTCTCACACCACTGGGACCCTTGTCTCACACCACTGGGAACCCTTGTCTCACACCACTGGGGACCCTTGTCTCACACCACTGGGGGACCCCTGTCTCACACCACTGGGGGACCCTTGTCTCACACCACTGGGGACCCTTGTCTCACACCACTGGGGACCCTTGTCTCACACCACTGGGGACCCTTGTCTCACACCACTGGGGACCCTTGTCTCACACCACTGGGGACCCTTGTCTCACACCACTGGGGACCCTTGTCTCACACCACTGGGGACCCCTGTCTCACACCACTGGGGACCCCTGTCTCACACCACTGGGGACCCCTGTCTCACACCACTGGGGGACCCCTGTCTCACACCACTGGGGGACCCCTGTCTCACACCACTGGGGGACCCCTGTCTCACACCGCTGGGGGACCCCTGTCTCACACCGCTGGGGGACCCTGGCTCTCCCCTGGTTGCGTCGTGTCTCGCAGACCAGCTCCTGTCTCTGGTGCCCAGCACTCTGTGTGTTACCTCCTTTATACACCCTAATACTGCCACGCATAGTTTTAGGGTGTATAAAGGGGGCGTCTCCCCCACCATCCTATTTCCACCAGCTGGTTGGGGATGGTGGGGGGGCGTGGGGTTACATTTCTGTCTTTTTGGAGAACTCCAGGAGGTTTGTCAAGCAAGATTTTCCTTTGCTAAACCCTCCTGGTGCCTTGTGACAAAGGTGATCTGTTCTAAATGTTCTACTGGCCTGCTTCGGGTCAGTCTCTCTATAGCAACTTGCAGGCGATACTAATTGTTAGTGATACAGGTCTGTAATGTAACGGTTTCTGTCTTCTCATCTTTCTTGTAAATTGGTGCCACATGAGCCATTTTCCACTTTCCACCATTTTCCAGGCTACGAGGGGGGCCTCGTAGCCTGGTGGATAGCGCGCAGGATTCGTAATTCTGCGGCGCGGGTTCGATTCCCGCACGAGGCAGAAACAAATGGGCCAAGTTTCTTTCACCCTATGCCCCTGTTACCTAGCAGTAAATAGGTACCTGGGAGTTAGTCAGCTGTCACGGGCTGCTTCCTGGGGGTGGAGGCCTGGTCGAGGACCGGGCCGCGGGGACACTAAAGCCCCGAAATCATCTCAAGATAACCTCAAGAAGATAGTTCCTTCAGGCGATTTTTAACCACTTCTACTGTGACTATTATGTCATCCAGTGTTTCCTCTGGCCTTTAATCACTCAACTCTGGTATCCACATTAGTTCAATTGTTAAGACCTCCTGGGACCTTTTGTTTAGTTCCTCTCACACCTCGTCGTTTTCTGTAAGACTTTTCCCTTGCCTTTTTCCCTTATCACATGGTAGCTGACTGTTGTGTTTCGCCTTATATGGCTCTTTAAGAACTTAGGTTGGTCCTTAGCTTTTGCTGCTATGTCATTTTCATATTGACTCTCAGCTTCCCTCCTGACTCTGGTGTAATCATTTCTAGCTCTCTTTAGTGCATATCTATTTCCCTATGATTCTATTTTCGTATGGTCCTCGCTCTCTGTACCTTTTCCATGTTTTGTTCCTAAGGAACAAAACATGGAAAAGGTACTTGTGCTTCACCACACTGCCTGTTAAACTAGGGGTTTAATTTGTTCTTTTTCATCCGCCTCTTCGAGTGGGATGAACAGCTCCGTTCATCTGAACATTTCTGAGTAATAACTTCCAAAAGTCTTGTGAACGACATGGAAGAAAATGTAGAATAGAACCAGTGAAGAGCAGAGGTGCCATAGGCACAATCAGAGAACACTGTATGAACATCAGAGGTCCAGTGAAGAGCAGAGGTGCCAGAGGCACAATCAGAGAACACTGTATAAACATCAGAGGTCCAGTGAAGAGCAGAGGTGCCATAGGCACAATCAGAGAACACTGTATAAACATCAGAGGTCCAGTGAAGAGCAGAGGTTCCATAGGCACAATCAGAGAACACTGTATAAACATCAGAGGTCCAGTGAAGAGCAGAGGTGCCATAGGCACAATCAGAGAACACTGTATAAACATCAGAGGTCCAGTGAAGAGCAGAGGTGCCATAGGCACAATCAGAGAACACTGTATAAACATCAGAGGTCCAGTGAAGAGCAGAGGTGCCATAGGCACAATCAGAGAACACTGTATAAACATCAGAGGTCCAGTGAAGAGCAGAGGTGCCATAGGCACAATCAGAGAACACTGTATAAACATCAGAGGTCCAGTGAAGAGCAGAGGTGCCATAGGCACAATCAGAGAACACTGTATAAACATCAGAGGTCCAGTGAAGAGCAGAGGTGCCATAGGCACAATCAGAGAACACTGTATAAACATCAGAGGTCCAGTGAAGAGCAGAGGTGCCATAGGCACAATCAGAGAACACTGTATAAACATCAGAGGTCCAGTGAAGAGCAGAGGTGCCATAGGCACAATCAGTGAACACTGTATAAACATCAGAGGTCCAGTGAAGAGCAGAGGTGCCATAGGCACAATCAGAGAACACTGTATAAACATCAGAGGTCCACGGTTGTTCAACGTCCTCCCAGCGAGCATAAGAAATACTGCCGGAACAACCGTGGACATCTTTAAGAGGAAACTAGATTTATTCCTCCAAGGAGTGCCGGATCAGCCGGGCTGTGGTGGGTATGTGGGCCTGCGGGCCGCTCCAAGCAACAGCCTGCTGGACCAAACTCTCACAAGTCGAGCCTGGCCTCGGGCCGGGCTTGGGGAGTAGAAGAACTCCCAGAACCCCATCAACCAGGTATATGTGGGCCTGCGGGCCGCTCCAAGCAACAGCCTGGTGGACCAAACTCTCACAAGTCGAGCCTGGCCTCGGGCCGGGCTTGGGGAGTAGAAGAACTCCCAGAACCCCATCAACCAGGTATACGTGGGCCTGCGGGCCGCTCCAAGCAACAGCCTGGTGGACCAAACTCTCACAAGTCAAGCCTGGCCTCGGGCCGGGCTTGGGGAGTAGAAGAACTCCCAGAACCCCATCAACCAGGTATCATCATTTTATTTGTTCTCTTGCCATCCAGTTTCCTCCCCCACTGGACTTCTCATAACATCCCTGACCTTGCTGTAGTCTCTCATATTAGTGTGTTTCTTGATATCTGTTGATACCTGGTTGATGGGGTTCTGGGAGTTCTTCTACTCCCCAAGCCCGGCCCGAGGCCAGGCTTGACTTGTGAGAGTTTGGTCCAGCAGGCTGTTGCTTGGAGCGGCCTGCAGGCCCACATACCCGCCACAGCCTGGTTGGTCCGGCACTCCTTGAAGATAACTATCTAGGTTTCTCTTGAAGATGTCCACAGTTGTTCCGGCAATATTTCTTATGCTCGCTGGGAGGGCGTTGAACAACCGCGGACCTCTGATGTTTATACAGTGTTCTCTGATTGTGCCTATGGCACCTCTGCTCTTCACTGGACCTCTGATGTTTATACAGTGTTCTCTGATTGTGCCTATGGCACCTCTGCTCTTCACTGGACCTCTGATGTTTATACAGTGTTCTCTGATTGTGCCTATGGCACCTCTGCTCTTCACTGGTTCTATTCTACATTTTCTTCCATTGACCCCTTAGCTCGGTCATGTGTTGTTTCAAGAAGTGCTTATCTTCTGCATCTACCAGTTTTGCTCTCCATGTCCCATCACCTCCATGGGGGTGAGGACAACCTGTCCTCTTAAAAATAACATCATTTGGCCGTTTGCCCGTATGGCCGAAAGTGGACGTAATTTGAAAATAAAATTTTTCAACAATAGTTAGTTAAGGGTCCTCTGGTAGGTTAGGTGGGCAGGAAATTCACATAAAGTTTCAAAAGTTATGAAAAACGTTAATTGAAAGTTTCCTCTACTAACCTTTCCGAGTAAGCCGGACGACTCAAACAGAAAACGGGACAGTACGTCACTTTCGTGAGCCGATTTCATTTCAAATTACGTCCACTTTTGGCCGAATAGCGCGAAAAGTGACGTTATTTTTAAGAGGACTGGTTCCCTCACTTATCCACTCTCTTTCTCTGTGACTGAAACTCCCTCAAGTATTAGCAGTCTGCCTCTTGGTCCCCTTGACACCGTATCTGCTTGTGTGTGGGAGGGTGTGGGCGTGGAAGACCAAGGATGGACGTGTGTGTGTGTGTGGGCGCCTTTTCCCTCACTGTTCCTTTCTCCTGCCTGCCTCTCTCCATCCCCGCCTCTCCCCATCCCCGCCTCTCCCTCCCTCCCTGCCTGCCTGCCTGCCTCTCTCCATCCCCGCCTCTCCCTCCCTCCCTGCCTGCCTGCCTGCCTCTCTCCATCCCCGCCTCTCCCTCCCTCCCTGCCTGCCTGCCTGCCTCTCCCTCCCTCCCTGCCTCTCTCCATCCCCGCCTCTCCCTCCCTCCCTGCCTCTCCCTGCCTCTCCCTCCCTCCCTCCCTCCCTCCCTCTCATCCCACCATTCCCCTCCTCCTGTCACTTACCAAAGTCGTTGCCCTCAGCAATAAACCACGTGAGAAATATATTATTATTCTCATTGGTTCATTCCAGGTCATTTTAGGGGAAAATATTTATTGCCAAAACGAAATATATAAATAGGGCAAAGACCTGCAGTGGTTGGGAAGAAGGCTTATCCAGGGTCACCGCCAGTCTTCCATAAAAGTCTAATTTTTATAAGGGATTTATTCCAATTGGCCTCCAGAGACTAATCATCGTTTTCATTGGCTGACGGCTTGGAGGGGCGGAGTCTGTGGTAGATCGATATACCGAATTCAGGTCAACAAAGTATAGTTATACAAGATACCCTTGTGTGGGGTTGTGGGGTTGTGGAGGTGTTGTGGGGTTGTGGTGTAGGGTTGTGGGGTTGTGGAGGGGTTGTGGTGTGGTGTGGGGTTGTGGAGGTGTTGTGGGGTTGTGGTGTGGGGTTGTGGGGTTGTGGAGGTGTTGTGGTGTGGGGTTGTAGAGGTGTTGTGGGGTTGTGGAGGTGTTGTGGTGTGGGGTTGTGGAGGTGTTGTGGGGTTGTGGTGTAGGGTTGTGGGGTTGTGGAGGGGTTGTGGTGTGGTGTGGGGTTGTGGAGGTGTTGTGGGGTTGTGGTGTGGGGTTGTGGGGTTGTGGAGGTGTTGTGGTGTGGGGTTGTGGAGGTGTTGTGGGGTTGTGGAGGTGTTGTGGTGTGGGGTTGTGGAGGTGTTGTGGGGTTGTGGAGGTGTTGTGGTGTGGGGTTGTGGTGTGGGGTTGTGGTGTGGGGTTGTGGTGTGGTGTTGTGGTGTGGGGTTGTGGTGTGGGGTTGTGGAGGTGTTGTGGTGTGTTGTGGAGGTGTTGTGGTGTGGGGTTGTGGTGTGGTGTGGGGTTGTGGAGGTGTTGTGGGGTTGTGGAGGTGTTGTGGTGTGGTGTGGGGTTGTGGAGGTGTTGTGGTGTGGGGTTGTGGTGTGGTGTGGGGTTGTGGAGGTGTTGTGGGGTTGTGGAGGTGTTGTGGTGTGGTGTGGGGTTGTGGAGGTGTTGTGGGGTTGTGGTGTGGTGTGGGGTTGTGGAGGTGTTGTGGAGGTGTTGTGGGGTTGTGGAAGTGTTGTGGGGTTGTGGAGGTGTTGTGGTGTGGTGTGCGGTTGTGGAGGTGTTGTTGTGGTGTGGGGTTGTGGTGGGGGGTTGTGGTGTGGGGTTGTGGTGTGGGGTTGTGGAGGTGTTGTGGTGTGTTGTGGAGATGTTGTGGTGTGGGGTTGTGGAGGTGGTGTGGGGTTGTGGAGGTGTTGTGGTGTGGGGTTGTGGAGGTGTTGTGGTGTGGGGTTGTGGAGGTGTTGTGGCGTGAGGTTGTAATTACCTAAGTGTAGTTACAGGATGAGAGCTACGCTCGTGGTGTCCCGTCTTCCCAGCACTCTTTGTCATATAACGCTTTGAAACTACTGACGGTCTTGGCCTCCACCAGCTTCTCACCTAACTTGTTCCAACTGTCTACCACTCTGTTTGCGAAAGTAAATTTTCTTATATTTCTTCGGCATCTGTGTTTAGCTAGTCTATATCTATGACCTCTTGTTCTTGAAGTTCCAGGTCTCAGGAAATCTTCCCTGTCGATATTATCAATTCCTGTTACTATTTTGTATGTAGTGATCATATCACCTCTTTTTCTTCTGTCTTCTAGTTTTGGCATATTTAATGCCTCTAACCTCTCGCCCTTCAGTTCTGGGAGCCACTTAGTGGTATGTCTTTGCACCTTTTCCAGTTTATTGATGTGCTTCTTAGGATATGGGCACCACACAACCGCTGCATATTCCAGCTTTGGTCTAACAAAAGTCGTGAACAAATTATTATTCCTCCATCTATGTATTTACTAGCAATTCTGAAGTTAGAAAGTGTAGCATAGGCTCCTCGCACAATGTTTTTTATGTGGTCCTCAGGTGACAGTTTTCTATCTAGAACCACCCCTAGATCGCTTTCTTTATCAGAATTCTTTAAAGATTTCTCATATAATTTATAGGTTGTGTGGGGTCTATGTTCTCCTATTCCACATTCCATAACATGGCCTTTATTTACATTAAATTGCATTTGCCAAGTTGTGCTACATATACTTATTTTGTCCAGGTCTTCTTGAAGGGCATAGCAATCATCAATGTTTCTTATCTTCCCTATTATCTTAGCATCATCAGCAAACATGTTCATATAATTTTGTATTCCATCTGGTAGATCGTTTATGTAGATAATGAACATTACCGGTGCAAGAACTGAACCCTGTGGTACTCCACTTGTGACATTTCTCCAGTCCGATACATTGCCTCTGATTACTGCCCTCACTTTTCTTTCAGAAATTTTTTCATCCATGTTAAAAGCTTACCTGTCACCCCTCCAATATGTTTCAGTTTCCAGAACAACCTCTTGTGTGGAACTCTGTCGAAAGCCTTTTTTAGGTCCAGATAGATGCAGTCAACCCAACCATCTCTTTCCTGTAAAATCTGTGTGGCTCGATCATAGAAACTGAGTAAATTCGGTACACAGGATCATCCAAATCGAAAACCACACTGACTGACTGATATTATATCGTATTTCTCCAGGTGTTCTACCCATTTAGTCTTGTTTTTCCAAAATTTTGACTATTACAATTGTCAATAATACAGGTCTATAATTGAGGGGGTCTTCTCTGCTGCCACTTTTGTAGATTGGAACTATGTTAACCTTTTTCCACACATATACTACGACTTTTGTTCACAGAGATGCCTGAAAAATTATTGAAGTGGAATGCTGAGCTCAGGTGCACATTCTCTCAGAACCCATGTTGAAACTCCATCTGGACCAACTCCTTTGTTCTTACTTAGCTCCTTGAGCATTTTATGCACCTTGTCTCTAGACACCTCTATGTGCTCTATGTTCTCTGGAATTCTTATTGTGTCCGGTTCCCTAAAGATTTAATTTTGTACGAACACACTTTGGAACTTTTCGTTTAATGCTTCACACATTTTATTTTCCGTGAATCTGTTTCCCAATTTCAACCTCTGAATATTATTCTTTCCCTGCAACTTGTTGTTTATGAATTTATAGAATAGGTCTGGTTCTGTTTTACATTTGTCCGCAATCCCTTTTTCAAAATTTCTTTCTGCCTCTCTCCTCACTGCCGTGTAGTTGTTTCTCGCATCTTTGTATCGCTGGTATGTTTGGGGGTTTGGCCTCTTCCTGTATTGATTTCATTTTTGGATCTTTTGGTGTCTGGCCCTTTCGCAATTTCTGATGAACCAATCGTGTTTGCTAGGTCTGCAACTCTGTTTCGGTATGAATGTTTGTGTGCCCTCATCGTAAATTTCGCAAAATTTGCCATACATCTCATTTACTTCCTTGCCTAGCAACAAGTCTGTCCATTTATTCTCACTTAAAAATTGTCTAAGGTCCCCATAGTGTCCCCTCTTGAAATCGAGTTTAACAACTGTTTCAATTACTACATTTTCTTCTTGATTATATCTCAAAGCATAAGTAATGTCCAACAGGACCTGATTACTCTTTCCCAAAGGAGGAAGGTATTGGATGTCAAATATATCTTCTTTGTTGGTGAATACTAGATCAAGTACTGACGGTACTTGATCTACTTGACGGTACTTGATCTACTTGATCTACTTGACGGTACTTGATCTACAGGGCCTCGTAGCCTGGTGGATAGCGCGCAGGAGTCGTAATTCTGTGGCGCGGGTTCGATTCCCGCACGAGGCAGAAACAAATGGGCAAAGTTTCTTTCACCCTGAATGCCCCTGTTACCTAGCAGTAAAATAGGTACCTGGGTGTTAGTCAGCTGTCACGGGCTGCTTCTTGGGGGTGGAGGCTTGGTCGAGGACCGGGCCGCGGGGACACTAAAGCCCCGAAATCATCTCAAGATAACCTCAAGATAACGTCTTTTTCTTTCACGCGGTCCTTGATTTGTTCCTCCTGATTCTTTACCTTGTCCGTTAATGCAGTAGTTTCCTTACCTTGCTGAAGAATACTTCCTTTTTAAGTGCTAAACTCACTCCTGAGAGCTCCATTTTCTACTTCTAGATTAAACATTTTTTCTTCATACTGCTTTAGCATATAAAGGAGATTCGCGTCTGTAGGCTGGACCTGGAGACGGCCAGGACTCCGGCGGTCCCGGTGTGTATTCACCTAGTTGTGCTTGCGGGGATTCTCGTCTTTCGGCCCGCCACTCAACTGTCAATCAATTAACTGTTGCTAACTACTACTTCCCCCCCCCCAAAACACACACACACACACACACACACACACACACAAGGGGCCTTGTAGCCTGGTGGATAGCGCCCAGGACTCGTAATTCTGTGGCGCGGGTTCGATTCCCGCACGAGGCAGAAACAAATGGGCAAAAAGTTTCTTTCACCCTAAGTGCCCCTGTTACCTAGCAGTAAATAGGTACCTGGGAGTTAGTCAGCTGTCACGGGCTGCTTCCTGGGGTGTGTGGTGTGGGGAAAAAAAAAAAAAAAGTAGTTAGTAAACAGTTGATTGACAGTTGAGAGGCGGGCCGAAAGAGCAAAGCTCAACCCCCGCAAAAACACAACTATTAAACACATATCAACATGGGTTCAGGGAGGGTAAATCTTGCCTTACAGGCTTAATACAATTCTACGATCAGGTGACAAAGATTAAGCAAGAAAGAGAAGGATGGGCGGATTGCATTTTTCTGGACTGTCAGAAAGCCTTTGACACAGTACCCTATAAGAGGCTGATGCATAAGCTGGAGAAACAGGCAGAAGTAACTGGTAGGGCGCTCCAGTGGAAAAGGGAGTACCTAAGCAATATGAAGCAGAGAGTTACAGTGAGGAATGAAACCTCAGATTGGCGTGAAGTCACCAGCAGAGTCCCACAGGACTCTGTAATCGGACCTATCCTGTTTCTGATATACGTAAATGATCTCCCAGAGGGCATAGACGCATTCGTTTCAATGTTTGCTGACGACGCCAAAATTACGAGAATTAAAACAGGATGACAGCTTGAGGCTTCGAGAAAACCTGGACAAGCTGCAGGAATGGTCGAACAAGTTGTTGTTGTTAGAGTTTAACCCAAGCAAATGTAATGTAATGAATATTGGTGTAGGGAGCAGGAGACCAGATACACGGTATCATTTGGGAGATGAAATACTTCACGAGTCAGAGAGAGAGAGAGAGAGAGAGACCTGGGGGTTGATATCACGTCAGACCTCTCCCCTAAAGTTCATATCAAGAGGATAATGTCTCTGTCCTCTCTTTTCTTATCACCTGGTAGCCTTCTGGAAAGATTGCATCCGAGATCATGTCATTTATTTTAGTTTCCACTATTGCAACTATGTCAGGATCTGCTTCACTCTGTCATCTCTTCTGCTTTATTAGATACCCTATCAGCATTGGTGTACCAAACCTTGAGATTCTTCATGGAAACGTTGGTACCAAAGCTCGCCCTTTCTCTGGGGGTCTGGGGGTGCAACCCGTTCTCGCAAATTTAATAAGTCAATTATTCAATCGACTTGAGAATGGTCCAGGACGGACCGAAACGTCGTCGTCCCTTCAATTTCTAGTGTGTGGTCTGGTCAACATACTTCAGCCACGTTATTGTGACTCATCGCCTGCTTAATAAGTCAATATTGACTTATTAGTTGCGTGCATAGGTGACATACTAAACATAATAGTTTCCCTTGAAAAGCTTCATAGAAAACACCGACCTTACCTAACCTACTTAGTATGTTAAAATAAGCATCTTATAGCTTCGTAATTACAATTGTTACTTAACCTATTATAGGTATAGGTTAGGTAATAATTGTAATTACGAAGCAATAAGATGCTTATCTTAACATACTAAGTAGGTTAGGTAAGGTCGGTGTTTTCTATGAAGCTTTTCAAGGGAAACTATTATGTTAAGTATGTCACCTATGCACATATTTAATTAGTCAATATTGACTTATTAAATTTGCGAGAACGGGTTGGGGGGGGAATGAGAGCTGGGGGGATCCGGGGGGTGTCTGGGGGATGAAAGGGGTCGGGAGTGGTGCTTGGGAGGCGAATGGGGGCTGGGCATCTAGGAAGGTAGGTAGAAAGGTCTAGGGTAGGGCCTGGGTAGGCAGGTCTGAAGTAGGAAGGGTATATTGAGTCTGAAGATTAGGGAGGTTATCTTGAGGTTATCTTGAGATGATTTCGGGGCTTTTAGTGTCCCCGCGGCCCGGTCCTCGACCAGGCCTCCACCCCCAGGAAGCAGCCCGTGACAGCTGACTAACACCAAGGTACCTATTTTACTGCTAGGTAACAGGGGCATAGGGTGAAAGAAACTCTGCCCATTGTTTCTCGCCGGCGCCTGGGATCGACCCAGGACCACAGGATCACAAGTCCCGCGTGCTGTCCGCTCGGCCGACCGGCTCCCTTGGGTCTGAGAGGCATGTGTGTGTGTGTGAAATATATATAGCAGAAATGATAGATTAAAATAGCCGGGAGTCAATACATTAGACATACAGACCACACACTAATTAGTAAGTCAGGTCCCAAAAAGCTAACGGCTCATTGCTTCAAGCAACAATGGTTATCTTGATTTTATCTTGAGATAATTTCGGGGTTTAGTGTCCCCGCGGCCCTGTCCTCGACCAGGCCTCCACCCCCAGGAAGCAGCCCGTGACAGCTGACTAACTCCCAGGTACCTATTTACTGCTAAGTAACAGGGGCATTCAGGGTGAAAGAAACTTTGCCCATTTGTTTCTGCCTCGTGCGGGAATCGAACCCGCGCCACAGAATTACGAGTCCTGCGCGCTATTCACCAGGCTACAAAGCCCCTTTTATGGTAAATCCATATAGTAAACACACACACACACCCATACTGCTAGGTAGGGGGCCTCGTAGTCTGGTGGATAGCGCGCAGGATTCGTAATTCTGTGGCGCGGGTTCGATTCCCGCACGAGGCAGAAATAAATGGCAAAGTTTCTTTCACCCTGAATGCCCCTGTTACCTAGCAGTAAATAGGTACCTGGGAGTTAGTCAGCTGTCACGGGCTGCTTCCTGGGGTGTGTGTGGTGTGGAAAAAAAAAAGTAGTTAGTAAACAGTTGATTGACAGTTGAGAGGCGGGCCGAAAGGGCAAAGCTCAACCCCCGTAAAAACACAACTAGTAAACACAACCTTCCAGCTAGAACAAACACCAACCTCATCTCAGGCCGCCTCCTCAAGACACTGACACACAGATCAATGTCTCAGGGAGTCATGCATAGACATCATCCATCAGCGTTCTCATCATTTTCCCGACAATGATCTGGGACTAAGAACTTGGATTTGCTTGTGGTTAAATAATTACGACCCCCCTTAACTGCCGGACAGCACGTCGGATATCCTCCCTTGATTATATAAAATATAATCTCGAATTTCCTGTGTTTCTTTGACCTGAATCTGGTGAGACGCATTCGGAGGAGTTAGTGTAATTCCTTCGTAGCGTGACGCGGGCCGGGGTTTGTGACGTCGGGTCCCGGATGAGCTTCGGCGGGAAGGAATAGAAAATGTACTTGACTCGTATGTGGATTAACTCTGTGTATTTTGGCTGTTTGTATTTCCCTGCGTGTGTTTAGTTCGTGCTTTGTGTGTGTGTGTGTGTGTGTGTGTTTACTAGTTGTGTTTACTAGTTGTGTTTTTACGGGGGTTGAGCTTTGCTCTTTCGGCCCGCCTCTCAACTGTCAATCAACTGTTTACTAACTACTTTTTTTTTTCCCACACCACACACACACACCCCAGGAAGCAGCCCGTGACAGCTGTCTAACTCCCAGGTACCTATTTACTGCTAGGTAACAGGGGTACTTAGGGTGAAAGAAACTTAGCCCATTTGTTTCTGCCTCGTGCGGGAATCGAACCCGCGCCACAGAATTACGAGTCCTGCGCGCTATCCACCAGGCTGGATGGTTTTTTCCTCTTCCTAATGTTTTTTATTTGCCTCCCCCCCCCCATTGAGGGAGCCGGTCGGCCGAGCGGACAGCACGCTGGACTTGTGATCCTGTGGTCCTGGGTTCGATCCCAGGCGCCGGCGAGAAACAATGGGCAGAGTTTCTTTCACCCTATGCCCCTGCTACCTAGCAGTACCAGGAGGCTGTTTATAACAATAACAACAGTTGATTGGCAAGTTTTCATGCTTGTAAACTGTTTAATAAATGTAACCAAAGCCGTCAAAGATTGAGGAAAGATGTACACGTTCGTAAGTGCTTGCGTAAGTGCTTTCGTGAATCTGGCCCCAGGTTCGCCGTCTTCCCTCTTTCTCTGGCATGTTTTATGCAAATGTGTTGCTACGGGCTGCTTCCTAGGGGTGGAGGCCTGGTCGAGGACCGGGCCGGGCGACACTAAGCCCCGAAATCATCTCAAGATCTCAAGAATCTCCCCTTCTTCTTGCCCTCTCCCGTTTTCTCCGTTTCGCAACTCCTCCTCCTGGTTCTGGGTCAGAGGGTCCTCCTCCTCCTGGTTCTGGGTCAGAGGGTCCTCCTCCTCCTGGTTCTGGGTCAGAGGGTCCTCCTCCTCCTGGTTCTGGGTCACAGGGTCCTCCTCCTCCTGGTTCTGGGTCACAGGGTCCTCCTCCTCCTGGTTCTGGGTCAGAGGGTCCTCCTCCTCCTGGTTCTGGGTCAGAGGGTCCTCCTCCTCCTGGTTCTGGGTCAGAGGGTCCTCCTCCTCCTAGTTCTGGGTCAGAGGGTCCTCCTCCTCCTAGTTCTGGGTCAGAGGGTCCTCCTCCTCCTGGTTCTGGGTCAGAGGGTCCTCCTCCTCCTAGTTCTGGGTCACAGGGTCCTCCTCCTCCTGGTTCTGGGTCAGAGGGTCCTCCTCCTCCTGGTTCTGGGTCAGAGGGTCCTCCTCCTCCTAGTTCTGGGTCACAGGGTCCTCCTCCTCCTGGTTCTGGGTCAGAGGGTCCTCCTCCTCCTGGTTCTGGGTCACAGGGTCCTCCTCCTCCTGGTTCTGGGTCACAGGGTCCTCCTTCCCTTCTCGCCCCACTCCCCCCTCCTTCCCTTCTCGCCCCACTCCCCCTCCTTCCCTTCTCGCCCCACTCCCCCTCCTTCCCTTCTCGCCCCACTCCCCCTCCTTCCCTTCTCGCCCCACTCCCCCTCCTTCCCTTCTCGCCCCACTCCCCCTCCTTCCCTTCTCGCCCCACTCCCCCTCCTTCCCTTCTCGCCCCACTCCCCCTCCTTCCCTTCTCGCCCCACTCCCCCTCCTTCCCTTCTCGCCCCACTCCCCCTCCTTCCCTTCTCGCCCCACTCCCCCTCCTTCCCTTCTCGCCCCACTCCCCCTCCATCCCTTCTCGCCCCACTCCCCCTCCTTCCCTTCTCGCCCCACTCCCCCTCCTTCCCTTCTCGCCCCACTCCCCCTCCTTCCCTTCTCGCCCCACTCCCCCTCCTTCCCTTCTCGCCCCACTCCCCCTCCTTCCCTTCTCGCCCCACTCCCCCTCCTTCCCTTCTCGCCCCACTCCCCCTCCTTCCCTTCTCGCCCCACTCCCCCTCCTTCCCTTCTCGCCCCACTCCCCCTCCTTCCCTTCTCGCCCCACTCTCCCTCCTTCCCTTCTCGCCCCACTCCCCCTCCTTCCCTTCTCGCCCCACTCTCCCTCCTTCCCTTCTCGCCCCACTCCCCCTCCTTCCCTTCTCGCCCCACTCTCCCTCCTTCCCTTCTCGCCCCACTCTCCCTCCTTCCCTTCTCGCCCCACTCCCCCTCCTTCCCTTCTCGCCCCACTCCCCCTCCTTCCCTTCTCGCCCCACTCCCCCTCCTTCCCTTCTCGCCCCACTCTCCCTCCTTCCCTTCTCGCCCCACTCCCCCTCCTTCCCTTCTCGCCCCACTCCCCCTCCTTCCCTTCTCGCCCCACTCCCCCTCCTTCCCTTCTCGCCCCACTCCCCCTCCTTCCCTTCTCGCCCCACTCCCCCTCCTTCCCTTCTCGCCCCACTCCCCCTCCTTCCCTTCTCGCCCCACTCCCCCTCCTTCCCTTCTCGCCCCACTCCCCCTCCTTCCCTTCTCGCCCCACTCCCCCTCCTTCCCTTCTCGCCCCACTCCCTATTCTCAGCCCTCCACACTGTCTCTATAGGTCTTCCTCACCGCCTGTCTCTTCAGACCATTGCCCATCCTCCTCTCAGCGTTCGCCATGTTACCACATATGTAAGACCAATCCTGGAGTATGCAGCCCCAGCATGGAGCCCGTACCTTGCCAAGCACAAGACGAAGCTGGAAAATGTTCAGAGGTATACCACTAGGCTAGTCCCAGAACTAAGAGGCATGAGTTACAAGAAAAAAGCTGCGTGAAATGCAGCTCACGACACTGGAAGATAGAAGAGTAAGGGGAGACATGATCACAACCTACAAAATCCTCAGAGGAATCGACCGGGTAAACAAGGATAAACTATTCAACACTGGTGGGACGTAAACAAGAGGACACAGGTGGAGACTGAGTACCCAAATGAGCCACAGGGACGTTAGAAAGAACTTTTTCAGTGTCAGAGTAGTTAACAGATGGAATGCATTAGGCAGTGATGTGGTGGAGGCTGACTCCATACACAGTTTCAAATGTAGATATGATAAGAGCCCAGTAGGCTCAGGAACCTGTACACCAGTTGATTGACAGTTGAGAGGCGGGACCAAAGAGCCAGAGCTCAACCCCCGCAAGCACAACTAGGTGAGTACACACACACACACACACACACACACACACACACACACACACACACACACACACACACACAGCATAACCTTCATTTACGATGATTTAGAACTGTTGTGCTCTATTTTGAGACAAAACCCAGTCATTAAGTCGTCCAGAGTGAGGAAAGCGTCCCAGCGGCCCTATTCTCAGTTCTTGGGATAACCGGGGTTACTGCTGGGACACTACTGGCTGCTGGGACACCACTGGCTGCTGGGACACCACTGGCTGCTGGGACACCACTGGCTGCTGGGACACCACTGGCTGCTGGGACACCACTGGCTGCTGGGACACCACTGGCTGCTGGGACACCACTGGCTGCTGGGACACCACTGGCTGCTGGGACACCAATGTTACGGCCTCCTTAAGCCAGTAACCGGCTTGTTGCTCTTTCCAGGGTTCGAACCCCGGTGGAGGCTATTCCTGATATACTAAACCGGTTATTTCTGATATACTAAAAACAACAGAGATAGCACCACTCCATAAAGGAGGAAATAAGGCAGAGGCAAAAAATTACAGACCGATAGCACTAACATCGCACATCATAAAAATTTTTGAGTGCTAAGAAGTAAGATCACAAAATACATGGAATCACAGCATCTCCATAACCCCGGACAACATGGGCTCAGAACAGGGCGCTCTTGCCTGTCGCAGTTGCTGGACCACTATGATATGGCATTAGATGCTATGGAAGACAAACAAAACGCTGATGTAATTTACACAGATTTCGCAAAAGCTTTTGATAAATGTGACCATGGTGTTATTGCACATAAAATGCGTTCAAAAGGAATTACCGGAAAAATAGGCAGTTGGATCTACAATTTCCTGACCAACAGAACTCAATGTGTAATAGTCAACAAAATAAAATCCAGCCCATCAACCGTGAAGAGCTCAGTCCCCCAGGGTACTGTGCTTGCTCCAGTACTTTTTCTCATCCTCATATCGGACATAGACAAGAACACAACCTATAGCACTGTATCATCCTTTGCAGATGACACTAGGATCTTCATGAGAGTAGGCAACATAGAGGACACGGCGAACCTCCAGTCAGATGTAGATCAGGTCTTTCTATGGGCTACAGAAAATAATATGGTGTTTAACGAAGATAAGTTCCAGCTCATGCGCTATGGAAAAAATGAAAATATAAAAACGGAAACCACGTACAAAACTCAGGCAAATCATAACATAGAACGAAAAGGCAATGTAAAGGATCTGAGTGTACTCATGTCGGAAGACCTTACCTTTAAAGAACACAATAAGGTAGCCGTCACAACTGCAAGAAAAATGACAGGTTGGATAACAAGAACTTTTCACACTAGAGATGCTATACCGATGATGATACTTTTCAAAACGCTTGTGCTTTCTAGAGTGGAGTACTGCTGCACAATGACAGTCCCTTTCAAAGCTGGAGAAATTGCTGACCTGGAGAGCGTGCAGAGATCCTTTACTGCTAGAATCCACTCAGTAAAACATCTAAACTATTGGGACCGACTAAAGAGCCTAAAACTGTACTCCCTTGAGCGCAGGCGGGAGAGGTACATAATAATTTACACGTGGAAAATATTAGAGGGGCTGGTCCCAAACCTGCACACAGAAATAACATCACATGAGACCAGAAGACATGGCAGGATGTGCAGAATACCCCCGTTGAAAAGCAGAGGTGCAACAGGTACTCTGAGAGAGAACTCTATCAACATCAGAGGCCCGAGACTGTTCAACACGCTTCCACTACACATAAGGGGCATAACTGGCCGACCCCTCACAGTGTTCAAGAGAGAACTGGATAAGCACCTCCAATGGATACCTGATCAACCAGGCTGTGACTCATACGTCAGGCTGCGAGCAGCCGCGTCCAACAGCCTGGTTGATCAGTCCGGCAACCAGGAGGCCTGGTCGACGACCGGGCCGCGGGGACGCTAAGCCCCGGAAGCACCTCAAGGTAAGGTCAAGGTAAGGAGGCGGAGACAAATGGGCAAAATGTTTCACCCTGATGCCCTTGTTACTTAACAGTAAAATAGGTACCTGGGAGTTAGACAGCTAGCACGGGCTGCTTCCTGGGGGGGTGAGGGGGTGTAAGAAAAAAGGAGGCCTGGTCTAGGACCGGACCGCGGGGACGCTAAGCCCCGAAACCATCTCAAGACAACCTCAAGATAGTTACAGAGAATGTTCTATTTCAAGAGCTATATAATTACAGTAAGTCATTACACATTAATGATAGGTCTTATCGCTAATACATAATTGTTTACACAATGTAGATATTACAGTCATAGGGGAGCTGCTGTTTCTTATTAATTAGTCTTCACAATACACTACTTTGTAATCTCATATGTCGTTTATCTACTGGGAGCGAGATATGGATACAGTGCAAGGATTTCAGGTATTTTATCCTTAGTAATAAGATAAGTCTCCGTGGTGTAGTGGTAAGACACTCGCCTGGCGTTCCGCGAGCGCTATGTCATGGGTTCGTATCCTGGCCGGGGAGGATTTACTGGGCGCAATTCCTTAACTGTAGCCTCTGTTTAACGCAACAGTAAAATGTGTACTTGGATGAAAAAACGATTCTTCGCGGCGGGGATCGTATTCCAGGGACCTGCCCGAAACGCTACGCGTACTAGTGGCTGTACAAGAATGTAACAACTCTTGTATATATCTCAAAAAAAAATAAATACCTGAAAGAGAGACTGTGTATATATATGTGTAGTAATAAGATAACTAATATATTGAAGGTGTTATTGCGTCTTGCTTAACTCCCTTTATTCCTTGCACAATTACTTGCTATTGTCAATTCTTGATAACTTGCTATTAAAGTCCATAGACTTTAGCGTTAATTTTATTAATAGTGGCTCCAGATATTGACTGAACTGACTTTAGCATGGTTAGCATGGGCGTATGAGACGAATGGGGGAAGAGAAGGGATGGAGAATGTAAGAATAAGATGGAGGGAGGGAAAATGTAAGAATGACAGGAATGGAAATGGGAGAGACGGTGAGAGAGAGAGACAGACAGACACAGACCTGGGCACCATCGGGGTATAGTAAGAGAAATATGACACAAAAAAAAATGTATTTCATCACAGCTTTGTTACATTCTAGTCTTCTGGGAGCACACTATTGAAATTGAAATTGAAATAAGTTTATTGAGGTAAAATACACACAAAGGGATGAGGTAGCTCAAGCTATTCTCACCCCATTCAGTGCAACGTGTTAATATATACATACCTTGGCTACCTTGAGGTGCTTCCGGGGCTTAGTGTCCCCGCGGCCCGGTCGTCGACCAGGCCTCCTGGTTGCTGGACTGATCAACCAGGCTGTTAGACGCGGCCTTAGGCCTTACATAGACACACATCACAAACAATAAACATATTACCAAACATTCTGAGAGGTAAACATATACATTTCCTCCTTCACAAGTAGTATGTTATCAGACGTACACACAAATACTGTTATGACCTAGGTATACTGTATAGCCAATTTGCAAGACACCTGCAGATAATTCAACAAAATATTACAATCACTCAAAATATTCAAATCACTCACACTATTGGGAGGCTTTAACACGCCGCCGGCTTCCTGTCTCCATCCAGGCCACTAGAAACGGTTGCTAGATAAATTAGATAAATTAGATAGATTTATAGATAAATTAAGGAATAACATCAGAACTATTGAAGATTTACAGATACATTTTGCGACAAAAAAGATTGGTATAATCTATATATCTTGGCTCTCGTGCCCCCATGTTTACTGGTGATGTCTTGGAGTTACACGTAATGTCTGGTGAGTCAACCTGTCCTCTTAAAAAGAACGTCGCTTTTGGCCGTTTGTCCGTATGGCCGAATTTGGACGTAATTTGAAAATGAAAAAAAATAAAAAAAAAAAAATTGGGATTTTTTTTTCAACCACAGTAAGCTAAGGGTCCTCTGATAGGTTAGGTGGGCAGGAAATTCTCATAAAGTTTCAAAACGTTATGAAAAACGTGAATTGAAAGTCATCTATTCTAACCTTACAGAGTCGGCCGGACGACTCAAACAGAAAACGGAACAGTACGTCACTTTTGTGAGTCGATTTCATTTCAAATTACGTCCAAATTTGGCCATATTGCGCATACGAGCCAAAAGTGACGTTATTCTTAAGAGGACGGGTTGGATGAGTAGCAGCTGATATATGCTACACACACACTCGGTTTAGGAGTGAGTGAGATTTTAACTAAATTAAAAGGCCGTCAGTCAAGGCGTTCTGGGGCCAGATTCACGAAAGCACGCACGAACCTGTACATCTTTTCTCAATCTTTGGCGGCTTTGTTTACAATTATTAAACAGTTAATGAGCTCCGAAGCACCAGGAGGCTGTTTATAACAATAACAACAGTTGATTGGGAAGTTTTCATGCTTGTAAACTGTTTAATATATGTAACTAAAGCCTTCAAAGATTGAGGAAAGATGAACACGTTCGATCTTTTCTCAATCTTTGGCGGCTTTGTTTACAATTATTAAACAGTTAATGAGCTCCGAAGCACCAGGAGGCTGTTTATAACAATAACAACAGTTGATTGGCAAGTTTTCATGCTTGTAAACTGTTTAATATATGTAACTAAAGCCTTCAAAGATTGAGGAAAGATGAACACGTTCGTAAGTGCTTTCGTGAATCTGGTCCGTCTTGTCACTCAAGGGGGACCAACCGGGTGTGCTTTTGAAAACTTTAGAAATACATTTCTTGTATATTTATCCATTGAAACATAAGTGTTTCCTCCACTCCAACATCCACTCTGGGCGGGATGGATTATGTTCGGTCACTTGGGCTGGACGGTAGAGCGACGGTCTCGCTTCATGCAGGTCGGCGTTCAATCCCCGACCGTCCCTAAGTGGTTGGGCACCTAAGTGCCCAACCTAACCATCAGACCTTATCTTGACCAATTCCCTGTGCAATATAGTACTAATGGCTTGGCGCTTTCCCCAGATAATTCCTTCCTTCACTCCAACATCCTGCTTCCTTCACTCCAACATCCTGCTTCCTTCACTCCAACATCCTGCTTCCTTCACTCCAACATCCTGCTTCCTTCACTCCAACATCCTGCTTCCTTCACTCCAACATCCTGCTTCCTTCACTCCAACATCCTGCTTCCTTCACTCCAACATCCTGCTTCCTTCACTCCAACACCCTGCTTCCTTCACTCCAACATCCTGCTTCCTTCACTCCAACATCCTGCTTCCTTCACTCCAACATCCTGCTTCCTTCACTCCAACATCCTGCTTCCTTCACTCCAACATCCTGCTTCCTTCACTCCAACATCCTGCTTCCTTCACTCCAACATCCTGCTTCCTTCACTCCAACACCCTGCTTCTTTCACTCCAACACCCTGCTTCCTTCACTCCAACATCCTGCTTCCTTCACTCCAACATCCTGCTTCCTTCACTCCAACATCCTCCTTTTTGTGTATACATATACGAATGGTTCTTAAGATTAGCAACCAAAATAATTGTTCCATTATAGACGGTATCCTGTCTATAATGGAACAATTATTTTGCTTCCTCCACTCCAAAATAGGAGTCCATCTGCCGTATAGTTGGACGCAAGTGATCTATCCTCGTCTTAAAGAGCTATAAAACATTAGTTACCCCTCCAAGATTCCCGTTTTCTGCCCGACTCTAATGATATAGAAAATATGAGAGTTAAGGACTAACTAAGTTCTTCCTTGCATTCTTTCAGGACCCTGGCAGGCTTTTTCTGGTCCTAGGGAATTTCTGGGTTAAATTGCTTATATTTGTGACTTCCTCCTTGGTATCAACTCAAGCCAATATGAGCTGCCTCCCATGGGCTAGTGTTGTATCCACATTATTATGTAGAAATTAGTTTTCTTTCAGACGTATTAACAGCGGAAGCTCTTTCTGATCGTGTTTGAGAGTAGTGAATGAATTCGGAGCAGTATATGGCGTCACCTGGGGCCAGATTCACGAAAGCACTTAAGCAAACACTTACGAACCTGTACATCTTTTCTTAATCTTTAGCGATTTTGTTTACAATTATTAAACAGTTAATGAGCTCCGAAGCACCATGAGGCTGTTTATAACAAAAACAACAGAGAAATGGGAAGTTTTCATGCTTGTAAACTGTTTAATAAATGTAACCAAAGCCGTCAAAGATTGAGGAAAGATGTACACGTTCGTAAGTGCTTGCGTAAGTTCTTTCGTGAATCTGGCCCCTGGACACCGGAAGGTTTGAGAGGGTCACCGGTTGGGCTAGGCCGGATAACTGCCCTCGGCCGGTATTACAGAATGGCTTCCGGTACTGACCGGAAGCAACAGTTTGGGAGGGTTTGTGACGTCGGGGTGTGTGGAGGCGCAACACCCGTCACCGGATGTGGTTTGGGAAAGTTGAATAAATACTGATGGAAGCAAGTGGCAGTCAGTGGTGGATAGGGCGTCAACAAGGCAGAAGCCCTGGAAACACAAACCGAAACTGTCTCTATTTTCCGCTTGTTACAACTTGTAATAAAGTTGTTACATTTTGGCTTAACGTGTTTATGACGTATTAGAACGTTGTTACAACTTGCTATATTGGTTGTTATAACTGGTTAGGAGGTGTTAAAACTTGTTCGAACGTTGTACCAACGTCGTAGTTTCGCTGTGTGTTTGGCGGGAGGCCAGGACCTGTGGTGACCTCTGCTGGCATAGTTGAGATTGGTTTGACATCGCCCAAATTGGTTGCTCTCTCCACACACACACACACACAGTGCCGTGCAGTCGTCCTTGGTGAAGTTGGGAGTGTTGGTGAGTAGCCTGGAGAGTATTATAAGTGACTATAACATTTGGCTGATAATTTGGGTACAGAATTTAGGGAATTCTCCAGAGATTAGGAGTTATTATGGTTTAGGTTGTGACTGTGACAGGTGTGGGGAGGCAGGCGGGGTGACAGGTGTGGGGAGGCAGGTGGGTGTGACAGGTGTGAGGAGGCAGGTGGGTGTGACAGGTATGGGGAAGCAGGCGGTGTGACAGGTGTGGGGAGGCAGGTGGGTGTGACAGGTGTGGGGAAGCAGGCGGTGTGACAGGTGTGGGGAGGCAGGCGGGGTGTGGATGTTACTGTGTTGGCAGTGAATCCAACGGTGAACATTAGTACCATGTAGTACAGGACAGTAATATGACGGGGAGCCCGTCCATTACACCCCAACAAGTCCGGGACTTTGTGGTGCGTCACGGCCAGGACCGTCCACAGTAGTGTAAAAGGAGACAATTTTTTACCTCAATTTGTCTCCTTTTACACTACTGTCCACTACCCTGACACTGTAACCACCATACATAAAGATGCTCAAAGCAAATGTAAGAGAGATTACGGGCTATTCATGCCCGTGCCACCTCTTGGGTGGCTTAATCTTTATCAATCATCAATCAAATGTAAGAGACAAGAATAGAGAGTACCGGAGACATCCCACTGACAGCAATCAAGAGTTATTTAAAACTGTATCAAGTAGCCAGAGAAGAGAAGATTAAAGGGCGGGAAAGACAATGGTTTGACTTCACTAGTTCTATTGGAAGATGAACATCCGCGAGACAAGTGTGGGGCAAAGATACAGATAGGGGAGCAGAACCCGGCCTGCGGCTCACAAAGACCCAAAGGGTAAGGCTGAGGAACTATATATATATATATATATATATATATATATATATATATATATATATATATATATATATATATATATATATATATATATATATATATATGTTTCATTGAATATGACCGCATATTCTGTATTTATTATTTTCTGGTTTAGGGCTTCTATCCCTCTAACTATTTTCTTAGCATCAGGGCTTAATTGAAATAGGAGTTCTCCAAAACTCATTTTCGTACTTTTAAGGTGAAGAAAAGAAGTGATTTACTATAGAGTGTATTACACTTATTTATATAATTTGCACGACGTTTCGAACCTCCATGGTTCATTCTCAAGTGAACAGATCTTACGATACTAGTTGATTTTATACCCGCATTAGGTCAGGTGATAATACAATGAAGGTGAAAACATGGGGGGATACATAAGGGATAAACATAGGGGCTGCAGAAGGCTTATTGGCCCATACGAGGCATCTCCTATCTAAACACAAAGATTAATCCAGTGTAATTGGCCTGTTATGTTGGACATTGTCTTCTGTGTTGGCATCGATATGTTCTTGTCTTGTCCTTACTCTCATGGTGGGTAGAGTAAATAGTTCCGTGATTTGGGTGTTCATGGTAGGTCGCTCTATTCTTATGTGAATTGCCTCAAGAATTTGTAATCTTCTTGAATCTTGGGTTTTGTCTATTATGCAAGTATTCTTGTTCAACATTTCTCTTGTTAGAGTAATGTCATGGGCTTGTCTCATGTGATTCCTAGGGGCACCAGATTGCCAAGCTGACGAGGCGTTTGACATGCCATCTTCAATCTGGTGCCCCTAGGAATCACATGAGACAAGCCCATGACATTACTCTAACAAGAGAAATGTTGAACAAGAATACTTGCATAATAGACAAAACCCAAGATTCAAGAAGATTACAAATTCTTGAGGCAATTCACATAAGAATAGAGCGACCTACCATGAACACCCAAATCACGGAACTATTTACTCTACCCACCATGAGAGTAAGGACAAGACAAGAACATATCGATGCCAACACAGAAGACAATGTCCAACATAACAGGCCAATTACACTGGATTAATCTTTGTGTTTAGATAGGAGATGCCTCGTATGGGCCAATAAGCCTTCTGCAGCCCCTATGTTTATCCCTTATGTATCCCCCCATGTTTTTCACCTTCATTGTATTATCACCTGACCTAATGCGGGTATAAAATCAACTAGTATTGTAAGATCTGTTCACTTGAGAATGAACCATGGAGGTTCGAAACGTCGTGCAAATTATACAAATAAGTGTAAATACACTCTATAGTAAATCACTTCTTTTCTTCACCTTAAAAGTACGAAAATGAGTTTTGGAGAACTCCTATTCCAATTAAGCCCTGATGCTAAGAAAATAGTTAGAGGGATAGAAGCCCTAAACCAGAAAATAATAAATACAGAATATGCGGTCATATTCAATGAAACATGTTTGAAAGAAAACCTGCTGCCAGTATACACCAATATATATATATATATATATATATATATATATATATATATATATATATATAATAATATATAATATAATGTTATGCAACTGTTCATGTGATCTTTAATGAAGGCTTGTTGCTATATTTGAACCTGATTCATAGCTACACATCAAATTAAATTTAGTGTGAGAACTCGTGACCTACTCTTATTAATTGCACTTGCATTTGAGGAGGTCAACGACCTAGTGGATGAGGATTTCTAACTTGATTCAAATCCTGGTGTTTGCTCTCGCCCTTCTATGAATTCTACCTTAAAGTACAAGCTGCATCTGACACTTAACGTGTTAGCTTATGCAGTCCTTCCTGATCGAGTTCAACCTGTAAGGTAAATAGAAAAATCTTAGTGAGAATGACGGAGACCGCCTTGATCACTACCTGAGAGAATGTGAACATCTGAGAGACATTACCTGGTTGATACCTGGTTGATGGGGTTCTGGGAGTTCTTCTACTCCCCAAGCCCGGCCCGAGGCCAGGCTCGACTTGTGAGAGTTTGGTTCACCAGGCTGTTGCTTGGAGCGGCCCGCAGGCCCACATACCCACCACAGCCCGGTTGGTCCGGCACTCCTTGGACATTATAACATTATAACTATGTGTAGTATAATAAACCCCATATTGCTTGAGTTAGGAAAATACTGTTCTTAAAAGATTTCGCCCATTTTGCACCCGCAAGATAACTTAAGATTTTAAGTGTTGATAATGCTAATCTCTTGTTAGAACAGCTGTTCATTTGATACAGTTTAGCAAGTCCCAGCTGTGTCTGGGTAGAAATGACAGGATGAACAACCTAGCGGGTTTTCTTCCTATTGGGGAGTGTTGTACATGCTGCTGTGCCGGTATGTCCACTCACAGGATGAATGACGCTGCCCAATAAACTCGACCCTCGGGGCAAAATTTAAATAACAACCATCCAAACACCACCAATGTCACTGTGACCCAGCACCACACAACACCACCCACACAAACCCACACAACTACCAAACCCCATTACCACATCATCCACCACCACCCCACACTACCACTACCCACCACCACCACACAACACCACCCACACAACTACCAAACCCCATTACCACATCATCCACCACCACCCCACACTACCACTACCCACCACCACCACTCACCACCACCACCCCACACTAACCCACACAACTACCAAACCCCATTACCACATCATCCACCACCACCCCACACTACCACTACCCACCACCACCACTCACCACCACCACCCCACACTACCACTACCCACCACCACCACTCACCACCACCACTACCCACCACCACCACTCACCACCACCACCACCCCACACTACCACTACCCACCACCACCACCCCACACTACCACTACCCACCACCACCACTCACCACCACCTACCAGCACACCCCTCCCAACACTTCCGTCATTCTACATTTTTTATTTTTATTTTATTTTATTTACATATATACAAGAAGGTACATTGGGTTTGTGAGAATACATTGGATAGTACAGTATTTACATGTACTAACGATCATTGTGGTTGTTCCGCCAGGGGGAACCAGCCAGGAGGGACCAGCCACGGGGAAGCCATGCCACACTACAAGCTGGTATACTTCAACCTGCGGGGACGCGGTGAACCCATCCGCTGGGTCCTAGTGGCCGCCCACCAGCCCTTCGACGACGTCCGCTACAACAGGGAGACGGAGTGGCCCTTCAAAAAACCAGGTAAGTCACCCTTTAAATTGCCAGATAAGTAGCTTCGAAAGCAGCAGGTGAGCGAACCTATATTTTGCTAGATGAGTTTAAACCAATTTAGTTTTGTTTGAAAGTGTTAGACATTAGGTGTGAAATGGCCAGAGAATTACTCTTTCAATGTCTTCATATGCCATTTTTTCCCCTGCCTGATGTGTCCCTTTAAAAGTCAAGTGAATATTTTTTTTCAAAATAACATACTGTAACTTCAACTACTGTGTGTCATTGTGGTTGTTTCTTCTCAAACATAAGCGAGTCATCCATCAAAAAATTGGGGAAATTTGTCAATAATAATATATTTGGCTTATATCCCTGCAGTATGTGACAAATAAATTCAATGTGATAAATCACACGAGTTTATTACATTTAATTTCCAACACACACACACCGCGGCTGAGTGGACAGCGCTCTGGGGTTGTAGTCCTAAGGGCCCGTGTTAGATCCCCAGCAGAGGCAGAAATGAATGGGCAGAGTTTCTTTCACCCTGATGCACTGATCACCTAGCAGTAAATATGTACCTGGGAGTTAGACAGCTGCTACGGGCTGCTTCCTGGGGATTGTGTGTGTGTGTGTTAGAGAGAAATGTATGTAGAAAACATAATAGAGGCACACACACACACACACACACACACACACACACACACACACACACACAGAACTTTGTGGAACATCTGGAGCGATAGAACTTTGTAACACAGCATCAACATGGGTTCAGGGATGGCAAGTCCTGCCTCACAGGGCTAATTGAATTTTACGACCAGGCAACAAAAATCAGGCAAGAAAGAGAGGGGTGGGCAGACTGTATACTTTTGGATTGTCAAAAAGCCTTTGATACAGTACCACACAAGAGGCTAGTGAGAAAGCTGGAGATGCAGGGTGGAGTGAAAGGGAAAGTACTTCGTTGGATACGGGAGTACCTAAGTAACAGAAGACAACGCGTCACTGTGAGGGATGAGGTCTCAGATTGGCGAGACGTCACAAGTAGAGTCTCGCAGGGGTCAGTCCTTGGACCTATACTGTTCCTGATATATGTAAATGATCTCCCACAGGGTATAGAATAGTTTCTCTCAATGTTCGCTGATGATGCAAAGATTATGAGGAGGATTGAAACAGAGGATGATAGTAGGAGGCTACAAGATGACCTAGACAGACTGAGTGAATGGTCCAACAAATGGCTGTTGAAGTTCAACCCGAGTAAATGCAAAGTAATGAAACTAGGCAGTGGAAACAGGAGGCCAGACATAGGATACAGAATAGGAGATGAAGTACTTAACGAAACGGACAGATAGAAAGATCTAGGAGTTGATATCACACCAAACCTGTCTCCTGAAGCCCACATAAAAAGAATAACGTCTGCGGCATATGCGAGGCTGGCTAACATCAGAACAGCGTTCAGGAACCTGTGTAAGGAATCATTCAGAATCTTGTACACCACATATGTAGGACCAATCCTGGAGTATGCGGCCCCAGCATGGAGCCCGTACCTTGTCAAGCACAAGACGAAGCTGGAAAAAGTCCAAAGGTATGCCACTAGACTAGTCCCAGAACTAAGAGGCATGAGTTACGAGGAAAGGCTGCGGGAAATGCACCTTACGACCCTGGAGGATAGAAGAGTAAGGGGAGACATGATCACAACCTACAAAATCCTCAGGGAAATCGACCGGGTAAACAAGGATAAGCTATTCAACGCTGGTGGTATGCGAACAAGGGGACACAGGTGGAAACCGAGTACCCACATGAGCCACAGAGACGTTAGAAGGAACTTTTTCAGTGTCAGAGTAGTTAACGGATGGAATACATTAGGCAGTGATGTGGTGGAGGCTGACTCCATACACAGTTTCAAATGTAGATATGATAGTGCCCAGTAGGCTCAGGAATCTGTACACCAGTTGATTGACAGTTGAGAGGCGGGACCAAAGAGCCAAAGCTCAACCCACGCAAGCACAAATAGGTGAGTACACACACACAAAAAAAAAAACACAGACACACACACATTTTATATATATATATATATATATATATATATATATATATATATATATATATATATATATATATATATATATATATATATATATATATATATGTATATATATATATATGCATATATATATATATATATATATATATATATATATATATATATATATATATATAATATATATATATATATATATATATAATATATATATATATAATATATATATATATATATATATATATATATATATATATATATATATATATATATATATATATATATATATATATATATATATATATATATATATATATATATATATATATATATATATATATATATATATGTCGTACCTAGTAGCCAGAACGCACTTCTCAGCCTACTATGCAAGGCTCGATTTGCCTATTAAGCTAAGTTTTCCTGAATTAATATATTTTCTCTAATTTTTTTCTTATGAAATGATAAAGCTACCCATTTCATTATGTATGAGGTCAATTTTTTTTTATTGGAGTTAAAATTAACGTAGATATATGACCGAACCTAACCAACCCTACCTAACCTATCTTTATAGGTTAGGTTAGGTAGCCGATAAAGTTAGATTAGATATATATATATATATATATATATATATATATATATATATATCTATCTATCTATCTCCAAGAAGACCTGATTGTCGTCCCTTGATGCCTGATAAATTGTTGGATAAAATTTTGGATACTCGCCTCACTCAGACAATTCATTTGGTTGGGGACAGGAAGCCTGTGCATGTATATATTACTTTGGTTTGTATCGAGGTTCCTCCCCCCCCCCCTCCCCCAAGGTTGAACTTGGATACTGAACTGTCCCCAGGATTTAGCACCATAAAAGTTGCCTAACTCCTGGGAACCTGTTTAGTGCTAGGGAGTAATTATCAGGAAAAGTGCTAAGCCATTACGAATATATATAGCACTTGGAAAGGGTCAGGATAAGGATTTGGGATGGGACGGGGTAAAGGAATGGTACCCAACCATTTGGACGGTCGGGGATTGAACGCAGAGCTTCAAGTAGCGAGATCGTCACTCTTCCATCCCGTCCAAGTGGATGATATTTACTGCTAAGTGAACAGAGGCATTAAGCGAACGGAAACTTGCCCAACCTTTTTTGTCAAATCTGGTCCGTCACACTTCTCGGTGAGTTTCTTCATATCCTCGGTTTTCTCTCTCGTTCATTACTTAATTTGTTTTCCTCTTGATGTGGAGGGGAGAATTGTTAGTTATATATTATCTATAATTTGTTCATTAACATATAATTTGTGTGTTTAGTCTACCTGCATTTTGTCGAAAAGTATATAGATCCGTACTTAGTTATTTTCAGTATATCTTAATCAGTATTATGTAATAATAATAATAATAATAATAATAATAATAATAATAAGAATATTGAACAAATTCACAAGTGCCTTGATGAGAATTAGAACCTATGCGCTGGGTGTTCCCAGACACACACTAGTCAACTGTACCACAACATGGTAAAAGAATTGCAACCTGGAGTGCTACTGCCCCCACAAGTATTCTGAGGCTTCCACTGAAGCTTAACCGAAGTTTCACACAATTCCCCCATGCACTCGGGCTCTGTCAACCAAATAGTTCTACCTCTGATGCCCCTACTTCAATATACAGAGAAAAACACATGTAATTTTTCTCTGTGTATTGAAGTATACAGAGAAAATCAGTCAGAGGTAGAACTATTTGGTTGACAGAGCCCGAGTGCATGGGGGAATTGTGTGAAACCTCGGTTAGGCTTCAGTGGAAGCCTCGAGATACTTTTGGGGGCAGTAGCACTCCAGGTTGCAATCCTTTCCGTGTCGTGGTGCAGTTGACTAGAGCGCGTCTGGGAGCACCCAGCGCATAGGTTCTAATTTTCATCAAGACACTCTTGAATTTCTTCATTGATATATCACGTTATTGTGATTTCTCTGTGTAATAATGATGATAATTTATTTGCAAAAAGGTACAATGGGTTGGTGAGATTACATTAGATTGGTATTTTTACATTCATGCAAAGAACACGCATAGCATTTCGGGCAGAAATGCTATGCATGTTGATGAAATGGTAATATAAAATGTCTCATCTTCCTCTTCTGGCATGGCTATTTAATTCCAAATCTTCAGAAATACCGTATGGGAAGGTGCCGATTCTGTACGTGGACGAGAAGCCGCTGAGCCAATCAGTGGCAATATGCCGTTACCTGGGGAGGACGCACGGCCTGGCAGTCGAGGACCCGTGGGAGGCGGCCAAGGGCGACGAGGTGGCCGACTCCGTCCACGACCTACTTCCTCACGCTGCCCAGATAGTTTATGCTAAGTGGGTATATCAAACTTGTTTCTTTTTGTTATTTTAATATTATGCCTTGTTAGAACTTTCCATATATGTTTGTATGTATCATATAAACTTTGTCCCATGTTGATCGTGGAGTGTATATGCGGAAACATTGAAGATTATCCGAGTAGGCATATAAGACTTGTTTCTCCTCAGTGTCAGGATACATCCAATTAACTCTCAGTTCCTCTATTGTCTCGCCTGGTAGAACAGAGTCATCAGCAAGTACCATTGATTTTTGTGTATGATATTTATATTGTATAATCTCGGCCTAAGATTATCCTTTAAGATAATTACAGAATCTACGTATGTGTTGTGATGTTTACAGTAACACAAGACTTACTTCCTCAAAACAATTAAACTATTATTCACTAAACACATTTTTTGTATTTTGTATATAGAGTATATGGAGCACCACTTGGCAAATGGAATTTAATATTAATAAATGCTGTGTTATTGAATATGGAATAGGAGAACATAGACCCCACACAACCTATAAATTATGTGAGAAATCTTTAAAGAATTCTGATAAAGAAAGAGATCCTAGGAGTGGTTCAATATAGAAAACTGTCACCTGAGGACCACATAAAGAACATTGTGCGAGGAGCCTATGTCACGCTTTCTAACTTCAGAATTGCTTTTAAATACATGGATTGTGAAATACTAAAGAAATTGTTCACGACTTTTGTACCAAAGTTGGAATATGCAGTGGTTGTATGGTGCCCATATCTTAAGAAGCACATCAACAAACTGGAAAAGGTGCAAAGACATGCCACTGTGGCTCTCAGAACTGAAGGGCAAGAGCTACAAGGAGAGGTTAGAGGCATTAAATATGCAAAAACTAGAAGATAGAAGAAAACGAGGCGATATGATCACTACGTACAAAATAGAAATCGATAAAATTGATAGGGAAGAATTCATGAGACCTGGAACTTCAAGAACAAGAAGTCATAGATTTAAACTAACGAAACAAAGCAGCTGGAGAAATATACGAAAATTCATTTTTGTAAACAGAGTGGTAGACGGTTGGAACAAGTTAGGTGAGAAGCTGGTGGAGGCCAAAACCGTCAGTAATTTCAAAGCGTTATATGACAGAGTGCTGGGAAGACGGGACACCACGAGCTTAGCTCTTATCCTATAACTACACTTAGGTAATTACACTTAGGTAAGTTGACCAGACCACACACTAGAAGTTGAAGGAACGACGACGTTTCGGTCCGTCCTGCACCAATTCTCAAGTCGATTGTGATGAGGAGGTAGAGAAAGGCAATAAATAGGTCTTGGTTGGGTCTTGTGTGGGACACACAGACCGCTTTCTTGTCTCTTCCTCCGACGGGTCTCCGTCGCCTGCGTTCCAGCTTTCGTCTGTTCCTGAGGGGCTCCCGGTTCATGTGGCAGCTGCTCGAGGGTTTGTGCAGGAACATGAACTTTGCCATGATGGTCTACCCACTGGGTTGGGTGTGTCTTCGTCGGCTGACCTGGTTCCTTCAGAGACATCCCTTCCACCTCTCTCGCGACCACCGAGTTCTGCCTCCTGGGGCTTTGCGTCGGTTGCTATGTCGCCGGCTTCCTCTTTGGGTTTTTCGGGGTTCAGTGCCTTGGCACCTACCCAAGTCCTTACTCGATGTGTTCACGGATGCATTGTGTCTCGGCTGGGGCTTTGTGACCAGTGTTCACCAGGCTGGCCAGGGAGGGAGGTGTCCAGTGTCCTGGCAGACAGCCTGTCCCAGTTCATTCCCCTGCCCACACATTGAACAGTCTACTCCAACTCGTTCAGTTGGTTCTGCCAAACATTTGCACCTACAGAAGTGAATCTTTGTGTCGGTGTGGTCGCGGCATCTCCCGGTATATGTGGCGGCCTTCCCCGACTTCAAGGCCATCGGTTATTAAGTCCAACTAGAATGTGGTCTATCCCCATGCCCACGACATTCGGAAATTTGCTGCTTTGGCTACCGTCTTTGGCAACATGTCTTGGGTTGACATTCGGGCACAGGGTTTTTGGAGGTCGAACAGGGTCCTGGCCTCTTGCTACCTTGTCAATGTCCCTGGTCCTCGTAGGGCCTGTGTTGCATTGGGTTGGTGATTGCAGCTAGTTGTCGCGACTTCGCGTTGAGGAGTGAGGACTGACTGCCTCTGGGTAAGTCCCTATGTTTTAGCTCCAGGGAGCCGACGGGGTTACCCCCAAAAAAACCAGCGTTGAATATAATGAAACGCCATCTTCTGGGTGAGACCCAGAGGCTCCCCCGGCATCCCTCCCTCCCTCCCTCTGGTCAGCAGTGTTTTCGCATGTTTTTGACATGCAAGTTAAGAACTACCGGTTGGATTGCCGGCACGATGGTCTGGGACTTCCCCTTTCCCTTCTTGGGGAGAGGGAAGTTGCACAGACAGCGGCGAGGCAATGTGATGACGTCACCTTATTTGCCAATTTTCATTGGGGAGTTCTGTCCACTGGTTTGGCTTTTGGTAGCAATGTTTTCATTAGAATAGGTGTTTGTTTAGGGGCGCCTACCTTTCTGGGGGCCAGACCCGGACAATGGCAGACATTCAAATTCAAATGCAAATTCAAATTCAAATGTTTATTCAGGTAAAGTACATACATACAAGGGGTGATACAAATATTGCTGAATTTATAGATAGAGCTAGTACATACAATGCCTAAAGCCATTATTATGCAAAGCGTTTCGGGCAGGAAAAACACTAAAGACTAAAACTTAATACTAATTGAGATTAAAGTATAATATGTGTTGAGACAATATAAAAATAAAAAAGGGAGAACATGGCAGAAAAACAGCAAAAATACAATTTGGTCGACACAAACAGCATTGTTTAAAAATAAGAGACATGGGTTGACATTATAGGGGTAAGGTAGGTTACAGGGAGTTAATTAGGTAGTGCTTAGTTTTCATCTTAAACTGGTTGAGAGAGGTACAGTCTTTAACATGGTTGGGAAGGTCATTCCACATTCTGGGTCCCTTGATTTGTAGAGCATTTCTAATTTGATTAAGTCGTACTCTTGGAATATCAAAAAGGTATTTGTTTCTGGTGTGGTGCTCATTGGTTCTGTTACAACCTACAGTGAAGCTTTTATGGTCAGAATTGGCATTACAGTTCAGTGTTTTATATATATATAATACACATGAGAGGATGTGCAGTGACTTAATATCTAACATTTTCAGAGAATGCTCCCAACCACATGGGGCCAACAGCCTATAGGCCACTGCTCCTCGTGTCTCTCCAAGGGTTGTGGTCCCCAGTAGGCAAGAACTCCATGCACTTTGATGCCAGAAAGCTAATAGTTACATATCAGCTTAGATACCTCCAGGGAGCCTCTGGGGCTCACCCAGAAAATGGAGTTTCATTACAATACAATACAACAATACAATTTTATTTAGGTAAGGTACATACATACAATAAATTTTTACAAGGATTGGTTGACTTATAGGTAGAGCTAGTACATACAATGCCTAAAGCCACTATTACGCAAAGCGTTTCGGGCATGATAAACTTAAATGACAAGCTTAATACTAATTGAGCATAATGAGTAGAATGAAAACAAGAAATGAAAACATAGATGAAAAAGCAGCACAAATACAATTATGTCGACAAACAGCGCTCTTTAAAGAAAAACAGACATTGGTTGACAATAGAAGGGTAAGGTAGGTTACAGGGAATTTATTAGGTATAGCTTCGCTTTTAACTTAAACTGGTTGAGAGAGGTACAGTCTTTAACATGGTTGGGAAGGTCATTCCACATTCTGGGCCCCTTGATTCATTACATTCAACACTGGTGTTTTTGCAGATATTTCTTCCATACCTTGATGGTCAAAGTGCCTGGGCACCATTCCTTCACAACATCAATACAATACAATACAATACAATTTTATTTAGGTAAGGTACATACATACAATAAATGTTTACAAGGATTGGTAGACTTATAGGTAGAGCTAGTACATACAATGCCTAAAGCCACTATTACGCAAAGCGTTTCGGGCATGACATCCTCATATCTTGTCATCGTATCCCTTCCAAGTGCTGTATAGTCATCTTGCTTAGTGTTTTCTCTTCACAATTTTGTACCCTCTGCCCTATCAACCCACTACCCTCTACCTACATAGCAGCAAGGGATATTAGTCTCAACAAAAAATTAAAATTCAACACTCTGTTTTCTCTTCAAAGTGATGAGTAACTTCAAACATTTAAAACACTTGTCAAAGCGTTGTCTCTTCCCATCATGTAACAAAACCATAGGAAAACCATATGTCTTTAACATACACTACTAAATTAGTGTCGCGGGAGTAATTGAGCAGATTTTATATGAAAAACTTGGCTTTTGCGTTATATTTAGGAACTCACTCCCTTTGGAACTCACTCCAGTGTTTGGAACTCACTCCCTGATAAATTAAAAAATTGTCCAACCCATGCCCTGTTCAAAAGTAAAATAAAAAAAATACCTAATTTCAACCTCATAGTTTTCCTACCTTGTGCTTCAAACTCGTACTGTATCTTGTACTACCCACTTCCCCAATACAGTATTAGTACGTGAGATATATATCCTTACAAGTGTAATCACCTCTGTCAACTTATATTGTAGTTATTTGTTGATATAAAAACCTTGCTATAATGGACCCTTTCATCTTACCTGATGTGTTAGAGTAACCCTTAAACTGCACAACATGCCTGCAGGCCCGCCCATGTCTGGTTTGTGCAAAGCGCCTCCGGGTATTTTTATTTTTCACATTCCATTCAAAACTGGCGCACGGTGATGCAGATATAGTATGAATGGCTGGGGGCCCCAGTGACCGTCCGCCATCTTGAAAAAAAATCCCAGCATGCCCCGCGGCCGTGGGGAGCCTCAGTTTCACAGCAGCAACCATGTCTGACGCATCCTCTACGAGCTCCCGCTCCACGGTGACCCGGGGAAATACGCGATATTTTGTATGATGACGTTGCTATGGATGATGACCTAGATTATGATCCAGAGAAAGACCTTACTCAGAGATCTGATACGAGTGAGGGAAAGACGGAATTGGAAGATGTGGCGAGCGTGTACGGTACACGCGCCCTGCCCGGCCTGCCTCTCCGCCCTGGGTCAACACCATTATCATCACCAACATCATGTATGTCCCCAGACGCTAGTAGTTTATTCAGTGATAGTACATGTGACGAATCTTTCTCGGGCTTCAGTGACATTGGCTTCGATACGAGTAGTGTGGACGACCCGAGTATGAGCAGCGGTGGTGTTACCAGGCGGGGTTTTGCTGCCTCAGTAACACGTAGAGGCAGGCGACAGCGTGTCTCCCAGCATGACGACAATGGGCCTTCAACATCATTTGTTTGTGGTAGGCCTACAGTACGTAAATCTGCCTCGGCGCCTAGCACACCCTCACGCAGCTCCAGCAGCAGCAGCAGCAGCAGCAGCAGACGTAGCCGTGGTCTTGGTGCTCGTGGTGGTGTTGGCCGTGGTGTTGGCGCCAACACCAAACCCCCTGGTGTAATTGTGTGGGAGGATTGCACCACATTTGTCCCTCAAATACCAACGTTTGATGATACCAATGTTGGTGTTACAGCATTATTCCCATATACCGGTAATGATATGGCAAACATGGAATATTTCGTAGACGCATCTTGTGACTGAGACAAACAGGTACGCTCACAGCCTCATAGACACAGGCATTTTACCTGCCTCACTCCTCACGCGATGGAAGGACACGACAGTCGATGAAATGTACGTGTTTCTAGCACTCAGCATGATGATGCACACTTGAGAAAGCTGTCATCCAGGATTATTGAAGCAAAGACAGCCTTGTTCCATTGCCTTGTGTTCAACCGGTACATGTCGCGTGATAGGTTTCTCTTGATTCTCAGGTGCCTGCATTTTGAGAATAATGCAAATGAGGACAGACACGACAGACTGTGGAAAGTACGGAAGATGTTCAGTGATATGAGAGGGAAGTTCAGGGATTATTTTGTACCTGCACAGAATGTGGTTATTGACGAGTTGCTTGTACTGTTCAAGGGGCGACTGGCATTCAAGTAGTACATCCCATCAAAGCGGCACCGTTTTGAACTGAAGTTTTTTGTGCTGTGAGACTGGTATCGTCTTGGACATATTATATTCTGGTACAGACGTCGACATACCAGCTCAAGATGAACACGGATTCTCTGGCAGTGTCGTAAAAATCCTGATGGAACCGTTGCTGAACAAGGGGCATATACTGTTCACCGGCAACTATTACACCAGCCCCTTGTTGACCAGATACCTCCTTGCCCACAACACCGGCATATGTGGCACTGTGAAGGCCCACAGGAAGGAAATGCCAGTGTTCGGTATAGGTATAGCCGTGAGTGCCAGCAACGCAAGTGTGACAATACGCTGTCAGTGCGGTGGAAGGACAGACGCGCGGTTAATATGCGCGTCACCATAAATGTGACATGATGCTTGGTAGAGTGGAGTGCGTGCGCAAGTCTGTGAAGTGGACGAAAAAGTTCTTCTTCCACCTCATGGATGTTGCAGTGCTCAACTGCTTCAATATGTACCTAGTAAAATCCGGCAGGCGACCGTCTATATGTACTGGTGCTGGTGTTGTGTCACAGCTGCTAGTAAAGTATGGCAAGGAGGGCTCCATTGTACCGCGCGGGGTGCAAGCAACAATGCCACACACAGCCCCAGACAGACTGCGGGGTAATGAGAACTTCGGAGTACACATGCTCGAGTGTATGCCAGGCACAGCATCACGGGAAAAGGGTAAACATGTGTGTATAGTATGCAGGAACACTACCCACAGAGAACAAAAGCGAAGATGCATCAGCACCTGGTGCATGGAGTGGAAGGTGCCACTCTGTGCCATTGGCTGTTTCGCAGCATATCGCACACTCGCGGAGTACTGAGTGTGTTTATGGTGTGTGTGTGTGTGTGTATATAGTGTGTGATACTGTACAGTGTGTATATAAAGTGTAAATATAAATATATTAGGCATGATACATTGGAAATTGTGCAGGATAAGTGAACTTGTTTGTGATGCACGTAACACAGTGTCTACGGACAGTACAGATATTCTACTGCCATAATATAGTGTACGTGTTCATTATACATTGAATTGGCACGTAAAAACAATTAAATTGTATTTGGAACTGTGCGCAAAAAATGAACGAAAATATATTCGCGGCAACTCACACGCCCCGCCCCGCCCCAAACGTCCTACTGGCCCCGGGAGCATACGTCACGGGCAAACGGGGAATTATGACGTCACGCCCCAACTTACGGACCCCATAACAGCCAAAGTAAGTACAATTTTTATTTTTTTTTTACATACCCATACCCAGGGAAGGGTTTTTGACACTTTAAAAAAAAAAAAAATAACAGATAATTTTTTCCTGTGCACTGGGGGTGTGTCATATATGGAGGAAACACAGTTAAGGGGTTAAGGACCTGGCCGAAACGCTACGCGTATTAGTGACTTTACATGAATGTAAAAATACCAGTCTTATATAATCTCACCAACCCATTGTACCTTCTTGCAAATAAATTATTATTATTATTATTATCATCATCTCCATGAATAATAATTCCTTTTTACAAAGAACAGTAAATAAGAATGGGTTACTTGGTCACCTCCTGATGTGTGCCTTGGCCATTCTTTGGATATTGATGCTACATAAATTGTTCAGATACATACAGGATGATAAGCTAAATCAAGCAGTACAGTATATTTCAGTATATTTCAGTATTTATTTCAATCTCTAAACAAAAATTAAGATTCAAAATAAAATGTTCTGGATCCGCCAATGTGGTAGGCCTACAGTTTTGATTTTTCAGCCTATTTCGACATACCAATAAATGTCGGTAGTAATTACCTAAGTGTAATTACCTAAGTGTAGTTACAGGATAAGAGCTACGCTCGTGGTGTCCGGTCTTCCCAGCACTCTTTGTCATTGTCCTTGTGAGTTTCGTAGCAGCCAGAGGCCGAAAAGTAAAGTTATGTGACGACTTTACTGGTTATTTGGATGTTGTTCCTCCCCTGCAAGAATTACACTGTGGTACAAGCTAAATTAATTTTCAAATAGTTTGTACCCCTAAAACATGACCTCCCGTCTTTAGTCAAACACTTAGATATGGCTTTACAATTTAAGGAGTTAAAAGATGAGGAAATATGTAAGTGAGAAAGTCATTAGTAACGTAGTCATTAATGAAGAATGTATTGTCTTTAGCTGGCCACGATCACGGCGGAGGCTAGCTCCCCGGCCATACTTAAGGTAAGATACACATTTCTAATTTGGTAATGAATTATTCCAGATATCTTCTGAAAGATGCTTTACTCTTGAGTAAATCTTTTGCATGATGAGCTTAGTACTTTTGGGAAACAATTCAGTTTTTATACATTTTAAACAATATATTGTGTTTTCAAATGTAAATGTAAGAAATATTATACAATGTTTTCAGAGTATTTTGTCATTTCTACGGTCATTTTGATAAGATGACAGAGAAACGTGAAGGCCAATATAACAATTATTTTCAGATTTTATATAAATATATAACCAAGATCGTGATTATATCACACCCCTTAATTTTAGAAATCCAAATCCAAAGCATGAAATGCAAAGTATGCCAGGCTTGTAGTTTTTCTTTTCTTCTCTCATACATTTTACTTAAAAATTGTTGCTTAAAATCATTTAAGCATCATGCCAACCATGTGTTTGCATGTATGGCACATGAAATACTCTATTGTCCTTCATTAGAAAATTAAGCCAACCCAATAGCTTTGGCTTCTGGGAGGCAAAACACGCTCTTTTGGTAGGAAATAGTAGCCCGACAGGACATTCAGTGTGGCCCAACTATACAATACAATACAATACAATTTTATTTAGGTAAGGTACATACATACAATAAATATTTACAAGGATTGTTTGACTTATAGGTAGAGCTAGTACATACAATGCCTAAAGCCACTATTACGCAAAGCGTTTCGGGCAACTGATTCATTTGGTCTGTCAATTTTGGCTAGGATCAAGTGTTTAGTAAAGAGTTTAAGTCTCTCTCTTTGTCTTTGGAATGTCATGCAGACCCCATTCAATTTACCTGCATATAACACTACTATAGAAAGATGGTAATGTCAAATTCAGAGATAAGTAAATTTATTTGGATCTTTCAATATTTTCTTAAAAAGGATGGTGATGACAATTACCAAACATGTTCTAAAAAGCAAGGGCCCCTAACACACTAGCCTCAACAAGGACAAGAAGCCGACAGCTTGTCAAAGGTATTCCCATTTGTCCTAAGGATTTTTTCCAGCTGGATTTGAAATTTTATCAGTTTTGACATCTACGGATTCATCAGATAGGCAGTTCCATGGGGTTATAATCCTGTGGGTGAAAAGGCATCTCTTGTTTTCAGTCCTACATTGTATCTTGTTGAGCACGAAAGCATTGCTTTTTGTGTGTGTTACATCTCACCTTTTGGAGAAATTGTCTGGATCAACATCATCCATATTCTTCAGTATTTTAAAAACTTCTATGACCTCTGCCCTGTCATGCCTGTTTAGCAAGTATATTATGTCAGTAATATACTTCCTCCATATTCTACTTTATTCCTATTTTAATTATTAATTCCTAATTAATATTCCTCCATATTCTCCATAGTATACAAAAAAATCTTGTGTTACGTCTGACCTTCTGAAGAAATTGACTGGATCGACATCCTCCAAATTGCTCAGTATTTTAAGTTTCAATGAGATCCACCCAGTCATGCCTGGTTTGCAGTGTTGTTAGTCCAGTGGCTCTCAATCATTCCTGATATGTGAGATGACTAAGCTCTGGAATGATTTTTGTTTCCCGGTGTTACACCTTCTCCAGAGCAGCTGTCTTTCTAAAGATGAGGTCTCCATGTCTGGATAGACTAATCCAGGTGGGTGGCACACTAGAGACTTGTACAATTGAATGACTACTTTCTTTTCCTTGAAGGTAAAGGTACGCTTGATTATTCCCATGGTTTGGTTCACTTTTTTTAACTGCCGCTCCCACTTGTTGTGCAACTTTTATTGAATGATGGATTCTGACTCCTTTTCTTCATATATCTGTTGTAAGGTAGTGCTGTCAATTTGGTAGTTGTGATGTGGATTGTGGTGCCCCACATGTAAGGTCTTGCATTTATCGATATTAACCCTTCTGTTGCTAAGGGCTATTTGGCCATTGTCACCCACAGGCGCATAACAACAACAACAAAAATCTTTTTTCTTCTAAACCTGTTAATTTGTTTTCCCTGGTCACGGAAAAAATAATAAAAAAAAACGTAAGTGGCATATTTTGCCCGCTATAGGGCAGGGAAGTCTGGCAAAAAAGAGGCGCTGACTCAGCGTGCATCGGGAGGCGGTCTGTTCAGCCCCAGCTGTCAGGCAGGAGTGGCCACAAAGAGATAATTCCCTAATTATTTCAATGTCTCTGATTGATTTTTCTTTGTTTTTTTGCTGTAATATTATTCAATAGCGTAGTGTGATATATTTATATAATAAAGTGTGTGAATCATCACTGTGCTCAAAATTATGGTGTGCATATTATTGATTCAATTATTGTGTTCATAAAACAATAAACAAATACTTTGTCAGTTATTACACTATATACACAGGTTATATATACATATCTGCATGTTTTGTTCACCATAACTAACCACTAAGTTGATATTGCAAGTCAAAGAGCAGCGAGGTGTGGCCACCACATCTGCCAGCCTCTCTCTCACTGCCACTCCCTCAATGACTCCTCACTTGCCCACATCCTCCTCCCACCATACTGTTCATGCTTTTATTCACTATATACAGATGTTATATAAGTATCTACATGCTCTGTTCACCATAACTGTTCATCTAAGCTGGTATAGTGCCCAAACAGCATAGGGGCCACCCCTACCCAGCATGATAAATCATGCAGATGTTGCCACCTCCCTCACCAAAATGGCTTCTCCCACACTCCATTTGCTGTTATTACACTAAATATACACGTTTTATATAGGTATCTACATTTGTGTTCACCATAACGAACCACTAAGTTGTTATGCTGAGGGACAGTGGCAGTCCGCCACTGGTTGTGAATCGCTCCCTCCCTCACCTCGCCTCACCACCATTCTCCTCCCATCATACTGTTTTTGCTTTTATTCATTATATACAGACGTTATATATAAGTATCTGCATGTTTTGTTCACCATAGCAAACTACTAAGCTGGTATAATGAGCCCAGACAGTAAAAGGTGGTCACATAGTCAGCAGATAATAATAATAATAATAATATTTATTTAGGTAAAGGTACATACATAGAGATTTTACAAAGTTTGTTGGCTTTATAGATAGAGCTAGTACATACAATGCCTAAAGCCACTATTACGCAAAGCGTTTCGGGCAGGAAAAAACACTAATGACTAAAGCTTAAAACTAATGGGTAAAAAGAACAAAATGTGTTGAGTACAAATAAAAATAGAGGTAAAAGAGAGGGGAACATTGTTGAAAAAGCAGCACAAATACAATTACAAATTATTACAGAAAATTACATTCAAACAAATAATGCTACCTCCCTCCCCACTAAGATTACTCCTCCCACTACAGCGCTAATTATCACAACAATCCTGCTATTATCGGAATCCTGGTCATTATTATCACAGTCAGGGGTCTTCTGTAATACTATCATCTCTAAATAATAGCATGTACATATAATGGAATTTTTAAGGAATGTTGTGGTCACAAGCTGGTCAGCAGTGCTGTGAGCTCCTGCTATGTGCGCCAGTCTTGGTGGCTCACTCAGTACTGAGGCCGTCACACCCGGGAATGTGGCCCACGATTTAAAAAAAAAATGGCATCTGTTTACAAGATCCCTGATGAAGGTGAGGTGAACCCCGTGTATCTGCGGGCCGTTTAAATCTTGCGTAGTACTCCATCGCGTCATATTGCAAATTACTCAACTCTGCATATGACGTGTTACACAGTTTAAGGGTTAAAAAGCATTTGCCAGTCATCTGACCATTTTCAGCATATATTTCCGTGGTGCAGTGGTAAGACACTCGCTTGGCGTTCCGCAAGCGCTTTATCATGGGTTCGTATCCTGGCCAGGGAGGATTTACTGGGTGCAAGTCCTTAACTGTAGCCTCTGTTTAACTCAACAGTAAAAAGAGCAATTGATTGTAAAAACAATTCTTCGCAGCGAGGATCGTATTCAGGGACCTGCCCAAAACGCTACGCGTACTAGTGGCTGTACAAAAATGTAACAGCTCTTGTATATATCTCAAAAAAAAAAAAAAAAATAGGTTTGCAGCATATACCTTGTATATTTTAAACCAATGATTTATAATACAGTTATAACTTGAGAATAAGCTATTTAGGACAAAGGTTCACTTGCCAGTTTGTATGTAGCCTGTTATTGGAACCATAATATTCTTTCAGACCATCACAAATATCTAGATAACTATCCAGGTGGTTTGAGGGGGGGATGGGGTTTCTCATGGTAATGGATTTGCTCATAGGACAGGCACCAGTACACATTGAATATACATTATTTTGTTCCTATTTTGAAAGTTTTACATGGTTTTTTAAAGTGCAATATTGCATTGGGCTGTCAATATTATTTTCTGTCATAAAATATGTAAAATATCGGTACAGATGTATATTCAGGGAACTTTTTTTTCATTAACAATCTAGGGTATACACAGCAATGTGCTACTACCATATTCTATGCAAAAAGGTTAGTGTAGTGTTTAAATTCTAAAGGAATATAGTTATTGTTTAAAGATGCTTAGATGCACTAAACAATGGCAGTGATGTGGCTGTGTGCATTGTGCTGTTAACATCATAAACAGCAGTATGTTCACTGACATCTGAACATTGTACATAGCCTTTATTATAATGAGGATCTTCTATGATGCTTTTGTCAAATAGATGCAGTTACTTATACAATATAATATAATTTTTAAGTGATACTGTAGACACACGCTGAACAGCAATACTGTTAGTTCATGCTGCATGTATGAGCCTCGGTTGCTCACCAAATACCGAGGCCCTCACACCCAGAAATGGTGTCCATTATTATTATTATTATTATTATTATTATTATTATTATTATTATTATTATTATTATTATTATTATTATTATTAACAACTTTTTTCTCCAAAATGTTATGTTTACTATGTAGCGAGTAAACCTTATACTCGGTCCAATCTCTCATTACCTTAATGACAAACTAATTAGCACTAATTATGACTACTCAAATCCTTTCCCCTAATTACAGGCAACACTTTTTACATCCTGTTGGAGGAAGTTGAGGTGTAGTCACCAAATATAAGCAAGCAATATGAGAATAGCCAACAGTACAATTTCCACAGTGAGTCAGATAACTCCAGTACAGATACTTTGGAGTTACCACACTTCTTCAACCTCAAGAATGTAGCACTCGGCATGTACAGCTTTAATCGACCCCAAGACGCTACAGCATTGACACAGAGCAGACAGCAGACTATGACCGCATCGAGCTACAACACACTCGCTCCTCATTGAGTTTAGAGACTCACGAATTTCCAGTCGAGCCGTCACGCTTTCCCGCATAGAGCTCCGCGACTCCTGCCCTCACTCAGCTCTCTGCTCTACTCCAAGCTCCGTCTGAATGTCTACGACAGTGCCAATGACCGACTACTGTATACAAGCCTACTAAATAAATATGAAACTCACTAAACACTGTGTATCTAATCTACCCAACAATGTAACATAATCGTACGTTACAACTAGAAGCCTGAGGAAGCCGATGTGAGCACTCTGTACCTGCAAGAGTTTTAAAATCTTATGCTGTACCCTAATACTTTCCCCGACAAGATAATTTATTGATAATTAGCAACCTTTACCTGATGGGATGCACAACTGAAGTGTTAGAGGCCCAGAATTGGAGGTATTGGTTTGGTAAACTCTATCACACCTCTTCCTTACCCTGCAGATCTGGTTCACCCAGCATTTGGTCTTTTTCCCCCTCGATTGGTTCCCGCTTTGAAGCATCCGAGGGTTTTGGAGTCGAAGGCTGCCTCTCAGCTCTGACTATAATAATAATAATAATTTTTATTTAGGCAAAGGTACATACATAAAGAGATTTTACAAAGTTTGTTGGCTTTATAGATAGGAGCTAGTACATACAATGCCTAAAGCCACTATTACGCAAAGCGTTTCGGGCAGAAACTACTTGACTCTGCAAAATGGAACAGAGTTGAGCTTTTGATGGCAGAGGCAGTTGAGGTTTCTTTTCCCACTGGGATGCAGAGTCTTCACCATTACATCCAGCTTTGATCCTTCTAACAACTCTCTCTTTCCTTGAGGGGCTTGGCAAATTCTGTAAAACTAAAATGCTTGAATTGCGAGAAGCAAGTTCCATATTAAAGGTGTTCATGGACAGTGCACATTCTCCACTCAAGGACTACTTGATTGTTCTGGTGCTTCCCAAGGTAGAATGGCCAGACATCCTACATTCTTACAAATCAACTCACCAAGTGTTTCAGGCAGGTCCTTAAGCTAAAGAATATAATAATAGGTACTTTGTAACAAAATTTACATTCACATAACTATCTCATTCTAAATAGAAAGAACAAATTATAATGAAGTTGTATTTCTTTAATAATAAACTGGGTGTGTAGGTAGCATGTGATGATCATCCCCTGCTTCCTGTACATCTGTGAGGTGTGGGAGGTTCTGTGACTGATGTGACAGTAGTGGGAAGCTATTTATTTATTTATTTATGCATATACAAGAATGTACATAAGGAATGTGAGGATACAATTATGGTAATTACAGTCTTGTAAAGCCACTAGCACGCGCAGCGTTTCGGGCAGGTCCTTAATCTAAGAAAATTTTAAGGAGGTAAATACTTGCAAAATTTATAGACAAAAAAATGATAACAGATTACATGGAATGAAAAAAAAAAAGATGAGAGAAAATTATAGGTACAGTATATTAAAGCACATAGGTAGCTATGATTGATTGCAATGACAGCTTAAAATGGTAGTTGACAACAAATTGGTAGGCACAATACAGCAGAAACAATATAAGATTGATTGCAATGACAGCTTAAAATGGTAGTTGACAACAAATTGGTAGGCACAATACAGCAGAAACAATATAAGATTGATTGCAATGACAGCTTGAATGGTAGTTGACAACAAATTGGTAGGCACAATACAGCAGAAACAACATAAGATTGATTGCAATGACAGCTTGAATGGTAGTTGACAACAAATTGGTAGGCACAATACAGCAGAAACAATATAAGATTGATTGCAATGACAGCTTGAATGGTAGTTGACAACAAATTGGTAGGCACAATACAGCAGAAACAATATAAGATTGATTGCAATGACAGCTTAAAATGGTAGTTGACAACAAATTGGTAGGCACAATACAGCAGAAACAATATAAGATTGATTGCAATGACAGCTTGAATGGTAGTTGACAACAAATTGGTAGGCACAATACAGCAGAAACAATATAAGATTGATTGCAATGACAGCTTAAAATGGTAGTTGACAACAAATTGGTAGGCACAATACAGCAGAAACAATATAAGATTGATTGCAATGACAGCTTAAAATGGTAGTTGACAACAAATTGGTAGGCACAATACAGCAGAAACAATATAAGATTGATTGCAATGACAGCTTGAATGGTAGTTGACAACAAATTGGTAGGCACAATACAGCAGAAACAATATAAGATTGATTGCAATGACAGCTTAAAATGGTAGTTGACAACAAATTGGTAGGCACAATACAGCAGAAACAATATAAGATTGATTGCAATGACAGCTTGAATGGTAGTTGACAACAAATTGGTAGGCACAATACAGCAGAAACAACATAAGATTGATTGCAATGACAGCTTGAATGGTAGTTGACAACAAATTGGTAGGCACAATACAGCAGAAACAATATAAGATTGATTGCAATGACAGCTTGAATGGTAGTTGACAAAAATTGGCAAGATAACTTGAGGAAGCCACCAGGGCTCTAGCAGAAAGAGGCAGTTCATTATATTCAATGCTGGTTTCTTCAACAGACATGCAAATGATGTAGAAAAGGCAAAGATGTTAGCAACAGAATTCTACACAAGCACACTTCCACCAGTGATGAGGGAGCTAGACCGCAGACTTGAGGGGCGAGAGTGGTTCTGCGGAGATAAGGTAATTTAAAATACAATACAGTATCACCATTTGTAGAACATCTTATGACACTCATTTGCCAAGGAACTGGTATTTATTCATATGCAGGCGATGAGTCACAATAACGTGGCTGAAGTATGTTGACCAGACCACACACTAGAAGTTGAAGGGACGACGACGTTTCGGTCCGTCCTGGACCATTCTCAAGTCGATAAAAATTCTCAAATTCTCGTTCTCAAATACCATTTTGGTATTTATTAATAATTACGGTAATCACAAACAATATAAAGGCCAACTGTGTTTTTGTTTTAATAATTTGATTATATTTAGTTTTTCCAGCTGATTATATTTTTTTATTTTATATTGCCCTGTATTGTATGATATAAACTGCTTGTAATGTAATTTCTGGTGTAATCAGTTGATTTAAACCTATCTTTGTTAATTTAGATTTGTGAACTAACTGTACTTGTTAGGGAACTGTACTTGATTCTCCTGCATAACATGTAACCACTTTTCATTCAGTATAAAACAGGATAAGGAAATACACTTAATAAACTTTTGAGCTTTTAACTTTTGTCTTCCATACTTTCTAACACTTTCCATGGCTCGTGTATTAAAAACTTTGGAGCAGCTCTTCCCCTCCTTGCAGCAGGCTCTACCAGACACAGCTGCAACTTACAATTACTACATTTTGTTACAGCATATGAAATGTGCTTGTTTCCATTGCCTCTTGAGTTTGCAACTACCAGATCTTTTCCTTATAATAAATGCTAATATTTAAATATGGAATTAAAACTAAGTAAAACATAAAACCAAATCATCCAGAGAAATACAAATTATTGAATGAAACAAAAAACCAGCGTTGATTGTAATGAAACGCCATTTTCTGGGTGAGATCCAGAGGCTCCCTGAAGCTATACTGGGCTGATGTGTATATATTAGACTATGGTAACAGTCAATCGATAGAGTTCTAGGCCTACCGGGGACCAGCACCAAAACCTGGCCCCCTCAGAGAAGCACGAGGAGCAATGGCCTCTAGACACCCCCCATGTAATTGGAAGCAGTCTGTCTGCCATCTACAAACTACAGCTGGTTAAAAATTGCAAACTGAAAGCCAGACTAGCAAATAGAACTCCCCAATCAAAAACAAGCAAACAAGCATGACGTCTCCACAGCCATCGCGCCACTGTCTGCACAACTTCCACCTCTCCGGGAGGGGGGAAGGGAAGTCCCAGACCTCCCGTGCCAGCTACCCAACCCCAGTTCAGAGGCTGAATATCTCAAAATGTGAAAAAAAAAAGCCAACCAAAGGGAGGGAGGGATGCCGGGGAGCCTCTGGGCCTCACCCAGAAAATGGCATTTCATTACATTCAACACTGATTTTCTGTGGAGAGCCCCTTTGGCTTCCCGGAGCTACCTAACCAAAGATGAAGGAAAAGAGGGACTTACACAGGAGGTGGCTGCCACTCACTCCTCAACTTGAAGTTGGGACAACTGGCTGTTGGGACAACTGCAATCCAAGGCTACACACGCCCGAGAAGTGCCAGAAATATGAACGAGATACTGTATGGCCAGGACCCTGTTTGACCTCCAAACTACTCATGCCTGAATGTCAGCCCAGGACATATTACCAAAAACAGCAGCTAAAGCTGCAAACTTACGAACATTGTGGGCATGGGGATAGACCACAAGCTAGCTAGACCAGATAATCCTGTGGAGGAGGCACCTGCACAAAAGCTTCACCAAAGGTCCACCTCGACAAGAAGAAACTTGATTGTACCCAAGAAGACTGCACCCAAGAAGTGCAGTCTGCAAGCCAGGAAGACCTCAGATCTCGAAGAGGCAAGTCCGGTGTTCACAGTAGGTAACCATCAAGGGCCACATGAATCTCCAAAGAGAAACCCAAGAGGAAGAAAAACCTCCAGAATGAAACCAAAGAGCCCAAAGGAACCTGGAAACAAACCTAGGGGGAGCCCAAATCATCACATTTTGACACCACAGGAGACAACGATTTAAACGATTCTTCGCGGCAGGGGATCGTATTCCAGGGACCATAGGATTAAGGACTTGCCCGAAACGCTACGCGTACTAGTGGCTGTACAAGAATGTAACAACTCTTGTATATATCTCAAAAAAAAAAAAAAAAAAAAAAAAAAAAAAAAAAAAACGAGAAGTATCAAATAACATACAAGTGGAAAGTGGAAAATACTAGAGGGCCAGGTCCCAAATTTAAACAGTAAAATAACATACTGCTCAAAACACCATGCGTGCTAGCGGCTGTACAAGAATGTAAGAACTCATGTATATATAAATAAATCAAAATAATAAATATATATACAAAAAATACTAGAGTGAACAATATGAAAGAAAATGGAGAATAGAGCCAGTGAAGAGCAGAGATGCCATAGGCACAGTCAGAACACTGCATGAACATCAAAGGTCCAGCTGTTCAATAGTAATTACAAGAAATTATGCTGGAACAAAAGAAGAAGTCTTCAAGAAAAAACTTCACACATGCCAGAAGTGCCAGACCAACCAGGCTATAGTAGATATATGGACCTGCATGATGCTCGGCGCACCACCCCTTCGGTGCGCCGAAAATAAATTCTTTCCAAAAAATTATTTTCTCTTCTTATATTGTTAAAATGCAGTCTCTGATCATGGGAAACAAAAAAAAATATTGTGTGACATACTTTAGCCATAATGGAGCTGGGAAGTTGAGCAAATTATGGGTCCTGTTGGACCAAGCTCTCACAAGTAAAGCCTGGCCTGGGCCGAGCTTGAGGTGTAGAAGAACTCTCAGAACCTCATTTAGGTACAATCCAGGACTGAGGTCAACCCCTGGATGTGTCTTGTTGATTTCAAGTATGTCATACATTCTGGAATGTTTGTTGCTTGGTAGTTTGAATGTGAGAGGTTAGATTTGCCAGTTGAGTGCGTTATTTTGTGGTCATATCTAGCAAGTATTATATTGTAGTTCATTATTTGTAATATATATATACTTATACAGGTATATAATGTGTGTTGCCAATTTTTCTCTATGCATATTACCAGTCTAGTCAGGTAAACACATGTATTTCTGTATGTCATTATCTGACTAGATTGCAATGGATAGCATTTCTCCAGACTGCTATCCACTGCAATCAGTCTTACAAACAACTGGTTCCTTCTGTTGCATCCCATTTTCTTTTAGGCCAGGTTCCATTTGACTGGGCAGATTTTACAATCATAACTTTTCAACAGATGACATGGGTTGATGTGTATGCAGCCTGTTACCTTAGCCAACTCAGCACTCACCATGAAAGTTCGATGGAAGCAGTACCACGTCTGAAAAGTGTTGTCGATAGAGTACTGAAGCTTCCACAAATTGAAAAGTGGATAAAAGAGCGTCCAGATACTCCAATGTAAAATGTAGAATAACATACAGTATATGATGAGGGTCTTCATAATACAATCATTTACTGAACTTAATTCTATTCTTCTCTGAAGATAAATGACTGATTTATTATTATGTAAGTTCTAAATACTGCTGTCATATATTAAACTTTGTATAATTTTTGAATGCATATGTAATGTGAAATTAAATATTTTAATATATTATAAAGTCTGATAATTTAAATTGTATACTAAAATAACAGTACAGAAATAATTATTTGTTAAAATGTCTTAACCACTGCACAGCTCTGCATTAACCCTTAAACAGTGCAAATCATACATATATGATTTGAGTAACTGTCACAAAACGGCACAAATCATATATATATATATATATGATTTGTTTATTTAAAATAGTTAAAATAGTCCTACACACACACACAGAGCTCACACCTGCTTCCTCAGACCACCAGTAACCATCCCCCATCTTGAAAAAAAAATCCAGAGTCCCTCACTTTCCTTCTAGGGCCTTTGTAAGAAAATGATGAGCATTGTTTGGCAACATCACCATCCAGTATGTTTAGGGCAGCCATAGAGGAGACACTAAACTTTTAGCAACAGCAAATGAGTGATTACCATGTATATATTTGAGGCAAAATGTGTGCTATATGCAATTTTAAGATTTAGGCTTAAAATATATTTATACATGTATTATTATGAATAAGTATGTGGGTGTCTTTATATCTTTACTTGTATATCCATACATACTTATATTTTCAAAGTTTTATATAATAGACCGTATCTTTGACACACAAATACAACCTGTTAGCATGAAAAGACTAAATTAATAAATTGAGAAACAATGAAAATAAATCAACAAAGTTATTCCTATGTGGCACCTCAACTAAAAGTATGCAACTTCTCCAGGGGCCAGATTCACGAAAGCACTTACGCAAGTACTTACGAACGTGTACATTTTTCCTCAATCTTTGACGGCTTTGGTTACATTTATTAAGCAGTTTACAAACATGAAAACTTCCCATTCAACTGTTATTGTTATAAACAGCCGCCTGGTGCTTCGGAGCTCATTAACTGTTCAATAATTGTAAACAAAGCCGCCAAAGATTGAGAAAAGATGTACAGGTTCGTAAGTGCTTTCGTGAATCTGGCCCCAGGCCACTACAGCTAAACCACAAGAGCTAGAGACTTTTTATTTGGATTTTTGTGCTTCCTGAAGGCTAAATAACAATGTCATAAGAAAAAATAATTTTTTCAGAACAATTTTTTTTCTTGAGCACCCTGAGAATCCCTGAGAATGTTTGCTATTTAACAGTTAGCGGTTTAAGGGTTAAAATATGACACCGCAGTGGTGTGCCGAAAATAAATTCTTTTCAAAAAATTATTTTCTCATCTTATGTTGTTAAAATGCAGTCTCTGATCACGGGAAACAAAAAAAAAAAAATATTGTATGTGACATACTTTAGCTGTAATGGAGCTGGGAAGTTTAGCAAATTGTGGGCGCGGAGCAATGGAGCGCTGAACGATGGAGAGCTCGAGGTCACTCGGCCCCAATTATTTTGATGTTTCTCATTCATTTCTATTTTTGGTATTTTGCTGTAATATTATTCAAAAGTGTGTAATTTGCGTTATTTATATAGTTCACTGTGTGGAAAATCTAAATGCTCAAAATTATGGGGCTCATATGTGACATATATATTATATTCTACGAGCAATCAAACAGTGTTTTTGCTGTTATTACACTATATACACACACACATTGTATATACCTATCTACATATGTGTTCACATAACAAACCATTAAGTTAGTATGGTGAGCCCAAAAAATAAGAGTGGGCTGCCACAGCCCACTCTTATTTTTGCAAGAGCTTTTTATTTGTTTTTTTTTTTTTTTGTTTTTTTTTTCCACTCTTGCACAGTGCCTGTTTTAGACCAAAGCTGGAATATGCAGCAGTTGTATGGTGCCCATATCTTAAGAAGCACATCAACAAACTGGAAAGGTGCAAAGACATGCCACTAAGTGGCTCCTAGAACTGAAGGACAAGAGCTACGAGGAGAGGTTAGAGGCATTAAATTTGCAAAAACTAGAAGATAGAAGAAAAAGAGGTGATATGATCACTATGTACAAAATAGTAAAAGGAATCGATAAAATTGATAGGGAAGAATTCCTGAGACCCGGAACTTCAAGAACAAGAGGTCATAGATTTAAATTAACGAAACAAAGCTGCTGGAGAAATATAAGAAAATTCACTTTTGTAAACAGAGTGGTAGACGGTTGGAACAAGTTAGGTGAGAAGGTGGTGGAGGCCAAAACAGTCAGTAATTTCAAAGCGTTATGTGACAAAGAGTACTGGGGAGACGGGACACCATGAGCGTAGCCCTCATCCTGTAACTACACTTAGGTAATTTCACCCAACCAGTCCTCCCTCACTTCTTCAATACCTAACTTGCCAATATTACTCCTCCCTCAATACTGTTTGTAGTTTTATTTCACTATTTACACACACACATTATATATAAGTATCTACATGTTTTATTCACCATAACTGTACAACTAAGCTGTATGGTGTCTAAACAACATAGTGGCAACAAAAAACTGCATGACAAGTCACACAGCAGCTAGCAGATGACACTAGGAAACGATGCCAACTCTCACTCCTCCCACCATATTATGCACATCGCTAATTCTCACCACAATCCTGCTATTATCAGAAGCCTGGTCACTAAATCCTGTAAGTGAATAATTTTTCCACAAGTTTATTTTGTAAAGGAACATGAGAAGTTGTTTGAAGATTCTTAGATGGACAAAATAATAGCAATGTGCTGTGGCTAGTGCTGTGAACATCTTGAACAGCATTGATTCACTGATATCAGAACATTGTACACAGTCTTTATCAGAGTCAGACAATTCTGTAATACTATCATGGTCAAATAATACCAGTTGCATATATATTGAGATATTTTTAGGCGATTATGTGATCACAAGCTGAACAGCAGTGTTGTTAGCTCATGCTGCGTGTGCCAGCCTTGGTTGCTCACTCAGTACTGAAGTTCTCACACCCGAGAATGTTGCCCACGATTTTTTTTTAAATGGCGTCTGTTTACAAAAGCCCTGAGGAAACTGATGTGACTGCTGTGTAGCCGTGGGAGTTTTGAATGCTACACTATACCTACGAGCGCTCTGAGGCACCTTGCATACCACCGAAGTGCCTCAAGGTGCGTTGTACAATGCAGTGGTTAAACAGCCTATACATCTTCATTGGTAGCCCTGAAAGAATTATTAGAGTTTGAAGCAAGTTATATAATTGGATTCAAAATTTAATTTGATTTGCTATATGTACTGTACAGTACATAATACTATATTAATACTTAGATATTTGATAAAAAACAAAGAAAGTTTTGAGTGGATAATATGTTATAACATTTTGAATATATTGCAAAAAACTTTATTAAAGAGCTAAATCAACCTGTAATTCAGTAAAGCACCAGTTTTACGAAAGAAGTCCAGACTGAATAACTTGAAATACAAATGTAAGAAATATTATGAATGATATGCTGTGAAGTAGTCACATTACAGATTTATAATGGTAAATGATGAAAAGATTTATAAGTAAATTGCTTATTGAAAGAGATTGACATGGAAACTGGACAACCTAGTCATAATATTTAGGCATTATTTAATTTTTGAGAGTTCAACAGTTGCTTTGTTTAATTACAAAAAAAAAAGATTCTAGTGTTATTTTGTAAATTGCTAATTTGGTAAAGAAATGTCAGTACTTCAGGCTTTTGTGCATGCCAGAATTAGCATTCATATAATGTGCAGTCACCCGCAAATATTAATCAAATAGTTACATTTACCGTATTTGCCGGCATATAAGACATTCTTTTTTTTTATTTTAAAATATGTCAAAAAATTGCCCCTGCTTCTAATGCAGAAATATTACAGATGACAGACCGAGCACAATAGGCTAGGAATCCGGACGAGCACACTGGAAAAGTTTGCTAGGTACAAAAATCATTACAAGAGTTACATACATATACAAGAGTTGTTACATTCATGTACAGCCACTAGTACGCATAGCGTTTCGGGCAGGTCCCTGGAATACGATCCCCTGCCGTGAAGAATCGTTTTTTCATCCAAGTACACATTTTACTGTTGCGTTAAACAGAGGCTACAGTTAAGGAATTGCGCCCAGTAAATCCTCCCCGGCCAGGATACGAACCCATGACATAGCGCTCGCGGAACGCCAGGCGAGTGTCTTACCACTACACCACGGAGACTGTTTAATACTAATAACAAAATATTAAAAACAAGCCAAATTACTGCAGTAAATTGTGTTACTAATAATAAAATATTGAAAACAAGCCAAGTTATCAGTCTGTTATCACAAACTTATGAAAAATTGCCTACAATATGTTGGCGATTATGAAGGAAGTTCACATCTCACCACCTTACACAGTATCCATAACCCACACCTAATATATGTCATTCATTATTTAATAACTGTGTTACCTATAAGAAATATTTATTCATTATCTAAATGAAAAATGCTCCTAGAAATTTGAAAGGAATGTTAAACTTTCATCTGCCTGTCAGCTACTTGCAATGAGTCCGTGTCTGCAGTTTCCGTGGTTTGTAGTGTAGTGGTAAGTAGTGGTAAGGTGTAGTGGTAAGACACTCGCCTGGCGTTCCGCGAGCGCTATGTCATGGGTTCGTATCCTGGCCGGGGAGGATTTACTGGGCGCAATTCCTTAACTGTAGCCTCTGTTTAACGCAACAGTAAAATGTGTACTTGGATGAAAAAACGATTCTTCGCGGCAGGGGATCGTATTCCAGGGACCATAGGATTAAGGACTTGCCCGAAGCGCTACGCGTACTAGTGGCTGTACAAGAATGTAACAACTCTTGTATATATCTTCAAAAAAAGTGAATGACAACAAAACCAGAGCGCTGTGATGGTGTGTCACCACCGGGTGCACCGCCCTGGTGGTGACACACCAGGGCGGTGTGTCACGCCCTGGTGGCCTGATGTAGCAACACAAACCATCACAACCAGACATACAAGTTTCAAATCCTGTATAGCATTTCTCTTGCCCAAAATATATACAACTATACAGCTGATCTTAGAGGTGGTAAGAATTGAGGTACAAAAGCCACTTTAAAATATGTTTCAATAAAAGTATGATGAAACATACTAAAATAGTTTTTTCCTCTAAATATTCTTGTAAAATAATGATGCGTCCTATGCGAGGGTGCATCTTTTATGCCAGCAAATTTCATAAGTTATGAACTTTAAGATTTTTTAATTTGTAAAAGTCTTTGTAATTCCTCTTAAATACTGTAATTAGTGTTAAATTTTGACATATCTATTTAACAGAAATGTTAATTTGTTGTGATAGAATAATGCATTTTGAGTACAGTAATATGTAAATTGGGTTATATATTTTTGTAAATCTTGTACAAGAAATTCAATTTAACTATATATATGTACTGTAAATAGTCAGAACATAACTATAGAAAAATGTGCCTAATGAACCTGTCATAGAGAACACAAGAAATGTGAACTATTAACAAGTGAATTATTACCTAACTGGTTTAGTCAACATATGTTTTGTTTTCTCACAAAATGACACTTTGTTACATATCAAATTATTGTTCTTATGGCTTAATATACAATTTTTGAAAAGTGAATAATGGTCAGAAATGTAATTACTGTATAATATTAACATCCTTTGCAATGTTTATTTGTTTATATATTGTAATAGCTTGTCATTCATGAATAATCTTGCAAGGAATATATGTGGAAAGTTCATTCATACTTAGTGTTGATGAATGCTGTGTATTGTATCTGCACAGAGTTCATGTTTGAAAATAAGAATGCAATGCTTTTTACATCTGAGGCAGTTGTATGGTAAGCACACTGCTGCTCTCCTTTGCATTAAAATAGTTTGTTTGGTTGAGTAACAAAAAAGTTATACAGTGGCACCTCGACTTACGATTGCCCTGACTTATGATAATTTTGAGTTATGATGTAAATTTGATCGAAAAATGCGACTCGACTTAGGATAGTGTCGTCGACTAACGATATTTGTTGGTACACGTTTGGGTCGACTGAGCGTGTGGTTCCTGGTCACGCGGGCCGACCTGCCTCAGTTTACTAGAGCTGCCCGTTTAGTGACGATCACAGTTATAAGAAATTCTGTTTTTGTGGTAATTTTTTGCTTTTTGGACATAAAACTGATTATTATATATCACACCATGGGTTCCAAAAAAGTCAGTGGTAAGGTTCAACATATGAAAAGACATGTAAGAATGACCATAGAGGAAAAACAAGAGGTCATATGTAAACATGAAAATGGTACTAGTGTTCTTGAATTAGCCAGGCAGTACAATAAATCTTCAGAGGAGGAGGCGACGGCATTAGAGGATGTCTCTTCCTCATTAATTAAGAAAATGTGTGCAGTATGGGAAGGACTGCAAAGTTTTGCTGAAAAGAATCACCCAGATAAAACTATAACAGCCCGTTGCAGTGATCTTTTTAATGACAATGTGATGCCTCACTACAGATAAATATTGGAAAGAAGGGAAAAACAATCTTCAATGGAATGATTTCTAGTGAGAAAATCAAGCAGTGAACCAGAAGCTGGTCCTAGTGGTATGCAGGCAAAACGTGCCAAAGTGTGTACCCCAGAGAAGTCCTCGCTGCCTGATGTTATAATGGAAGGGGACTCCCCTTCCAAACAGTAACACCTCTTCTCCCCCCTCCTCATCATCTTCCATATGCCATCAAGAGTCCTCCATACAGGTAAGATAAACATATGTACTGTATTGTAGCTAGAGAAAAAAATTGTATTCAGTATGAAATGTATTTGTAAGCTAATATTTTGGAGGGTGGGGAACGGATTAATTCAATTCTCTTTATTTCTTATGGGAAAAATCACTTCGACTTATGATATTTTGACTTACGATCCGTCTCTGGGAACGGATTACCATCGTAAATCGAGGCCCCACTGTATATGTATTTTAACAAGAAAATTGTATAAAGCATTATAGTACAGACAGACATGTGCTTTGCGAACCCCACAGGGCTGAAACCCCATCGGTTAACCTGTTAACTGCCAACAAACTCACCCTCAACATTGACAAAACTTTCTATATTCTGTTTGGCAATAAATCCTCTAATCAAATAAATCTCAGGATAAACAATACCCAAATTTGTAGCAAAATAGATGGCAAATTCCTTGGCGTTCTCATTGACCACAAGCTGAATTTCCAGGGACACATTCTAAATATATAAAAAAAAGTTTGAAAAACTGTTGGCATTCTTTCTACGATCAGAGTAGCAGGTATGTACTCTACTACAAGTAAATAGTTCCTAGTACAGTACTAGTTAGTTCCTCGTAAAGTTAGTTAACTTTAACTAGTTAACTTTAGTTAACTTTACTAGTTCCTAGTAAATAGTTCTTAGTACAGTACTAGTACTGACGCTTTCACAACCAGGAATGTTACCTACAATTTTTTTTTATAATGGTGTCTGTTTACTAGAACCCTGAGGAAGCTGATGTGTACCCTGTGTAGCTGTGGGACTTTTAAATCTTGCACGTGACTTTAAAATCTCAATATCTCCTCTCTCTCTCTCTCTCTATCTCTATCTCTATCTCTATCTCTCTCTCTCTCTCTCTCTCTCTCTCTATATCTCTCTCTCTCTCTCTCTCTCTCTCTCTCTCTCTCTCTCTCTCTCTCTCTCTCTCTCTCTATCTCTATATCTCTCTCTCTCTATATCTCTATATCTCTATATCTCTATATCTCTATCTCTCTATCTCTCTATCTCTATATCTCTATATCTCTATATCTCTCTATCTCTCTATCTCTCTATCTCTATATCTCTATATCTCTATATCTCTCTATCTCTCTATCTCTCTATCTCTATCTCTATCTCTCTCTCTATCTCTCTATCTCTCTATCTCTCTCTCTCTCTCTCTCTCTCTCTCTCTCTCTCTCTCTCTATCTCTCTATCTCTCTATCTCTATCTCTATCTCTATCTCTCTCTCTCTCTCTCTCTATCTCCTCTCTCTCTCTCTATCTCTATCTCTATATCTCTATATCTCTATATCTCTATATCTCTATCTCTCTATCTCTCTATCTCTCTATCTCTCTATCTCTCTATCTCTCTATCTCTCTATCTCTATATCTCTATATCTCTCTCTCTATCTCTATCTCTCTCTCTCTCTCTCTCTCTCTCTCTCTCTCTCTCTCTCTCTCTCTCTCTCTCTCTCTCTCTCTCTCTCTCTCTCTCTCTCTCTCTCTCTCTCTCTCTCTATATCTCTCTATATCTCTCTCTCTCTATCTCTATCTCTATCTCTATCTCTATCTCCTCTCTCTCTCTCTCTCTCTCTCTCTCTCTCTCTCTCTCTCTCTCTCTCTCTCTCTCTCTCTCTCTCTCTCTCTCTCTCTCTCTCTCTCTCTCTCTCTCTCTTTTTTTTTTGTCTTCCTCCTCCCTCCCTCTCCCCCTCCCTCCCTCCTATGCAAGGCCCGATGAAGAGCCTACTCTTCTCAGCCTACTATGCAAGGCCCGATTTGCCTAATAAGCCAAGTTTTCATGAATTAATTGTTTTTCGACTTCCTAACCTACCTAACCTATAAAGATACGTTAGGTTAGGTTAGGTAGGGTTGGTTAGGTTCGGTCATATATCTACATTAATTTTAACTCCAATAAAAAAAAATTGACCTCATACATAATGAAATGGGTAGCTTTATCATTTCATAAGAAAAAAATTAGAGAAAATATATTAATTCAGGAAAACTTGGCTTATTAGGCAAATTAGGCCTTGCATAGTAGGCTGAGAAGTGCGTTCTGGCTACTAGGTACGACATACATATATATATATATATATATATGTCGTACCTAGTAGCCAGAACGCACTTCTCAGCCTACTATGCAAGGCCCGATTTGCCTAATAAGCCAAGTTTTCATGAATTAATTGTTTTTCGACTACCTAACCTACCTAACCTATCCTAACCTAACTTTTTCGGCTACCTAACCAAACCTAACCTATAAAGATAGGTTAGGTTAGGTTGGGTTGGTTAGGTTCGGTCATATATCTACGTTAATTTTAACTCCAATAAAAAAAAATTGACCTCATACATAATGAAATGGGTAGCTTTATCATTTCATAAGAAAAAAATTAGAAAAAATATATTAATTCAGGAAAACTTGGCTTACTAGGCAAATCGGGCCTTGCATAGTAGGCCAAAAAGTGAGTTCTGGCTACTAGGTACGACATATATATATATATATATATATATATATATATATATATATATATATATATATATATATATATATATATATATATATATATATATATATATATATAAAATATGATGTGTGCTGTGCAGGCAGTTAGACCAAAATTGTATATATACAATTTGCACTGTTAAAGGGTTAAGGCACTCAGCAAATATTACTTGAAACTTCCACCCACTTAACTGGTGTGTATAAATCACAGGAAGGCACCTAGCTGACCTTAAAGCTATGGGGTTTTTCCTAATTACAATAAATTTTTTCCTAATTACAAATATTCAAGTAATTTCAATTTGTGCATATCAGCAGCATTTGCATAGCACAACACTTGAACTCTCTGTTCAGTTTATAACCACCTGAAGGATTGTCTTCACTATGAGCCATCATGTCTGTGTGTAACATATGCCAGCACAAACCTGTTTCGTCAGCATTATAAATTTGCTCTGGAGATAAATTTTGTTCCTGCACCATCTCTGCAAATTTACTTAAATACTCATCAGCACCAATAGCATCAGCAGACTGTCTTTCACCATGTACCCTAATGAAGCTACAGTAATGCCATGGCAAATTTTAAAGCTTCTGAGCCATCCATCACTGTATACACACTTCTCAGGAATTTTAATTGGTGAAACTCGCGTGCATTTTCCATGAGCAGCCAGCCTGCCACTGGCTTCTTCATCTCCTCACGATACTGTTTGTACCATTGCCACACTGCATTATCAACACACTCCACTTTTGCTTTACTATCTACCTTTCTGTTTTGTATTACCTTATCACTTTCACTTCTAGAGAAATAGTAGAAAATGATAGTTTTAGCCTTAAGATAATAAAAACTATTATTTTTGTTAATGCCATATTCAGAACATACGACACTTCTCGAGACTCCGCTCTCCACCATCTTAATTATTTAAACTTTCATCTCAAATGTCATCACTGACCTCTTTCTTCTATGTATCCTGCTTGTTGAAGCTTTCACTGACACAATGGGTGCATTTGGACATGACATGGTGAACAGATGTTTCTAGATTTTGATGATATATCCAACAAAGTCATGGAATGAACACTCCAGTCTCATGACAAAGCTAAACAATGGGAACAATGGGCCGTGAATCTGACATCACAGGGTGGAAGGCACTAGAATGGTGTCCAACACGATCAGTGGGCAAACTAGGCCCTTCTCCCACCCAACCGCCGCGAGGCCTGGTGGACGTTGGTTCCTGATGAGCCTGATGAGATACCCGAACTATTTTATGCGAACCTTGAGCTTTCTGAACTTCAACATCTGAATCAACCCCAATCAGAAAGCTGGCATTTTCAGATATACAGCATTTGCAAAGCATGTGGCTGTCTGTGCATATTTTAACTGCAAAAGAATTTAACTGCAATTTACTTTTATGTAAACATGATCTCAAATTTGTTGAGGGGGTTATTGTACAAAATTATTAATAAAAGGCTATTTATATAATGTATAAGAAACAGATGATTTCACTTTTATTACAATAACATACGTTAAGGTTTTTGAGTGTCGAGTCTCCCTGGATAAAGAATAGTATTACCTGTTTTTGTAAACCCTTTGCATGACTTGCATACCCCATTGATCATGTGTGTAATATTAGAACAGCTCTGTGTATTGCCGCAGCCAAATCAGCTCAAATTTTAATAGGATCCATTCTTAATCTTAGATGGAATAAAACAAATTTCAAGCACCTATTCAAGTTTTGTGATCTAAGATGGATGGATTTCCTAGGCTATTGTGAAGCAGATGGTTAAGAGATCTGTTGGTCTTTTTATAATATGAATATTACAAAAAAGTATCCAAAACATAACCATTATATACAGGTATATAATGTTAATAATGCAAATTAGTGAGAAATTTACGTACAGTGCTGTCAAATTTTGTTATACATTGTTAATACTTTATTCAGACAGTGTTTTAGAAAAGTATAGATCTTTTACAATAATTTTTTATATTTTAGCAGACAGGTTTATAAATGCATTTATAGTGTTATCATTATTACTTGATAATATTGTTATTATTATTACATTTATAGTGAAATCATTATTACTTGAACAATAAAGATGTCATGTTTTCCCTATTAACTTGGCAGTTATCACAAATGTTCATGTTCAGATAGGAAAAACAAAATATTTCATAATTACAAAGAGATAAGACAAAAATTAACAATCCGTTAGTTTTCGTAATTCATCATAATTCATCATAATTCAGTATTATGACGGTATATAGCCAGTACTATTTGAGAAAATAAAGTGTTGGCATTATGCATGCCCAGGTCTAGCAGCATTGTGTACAAAACATTAGTGGCAGTAAAGCTTGGTTGATTGTCATATTACCTGTAGTTGTCCAGCATGTGCTCAGCCTGTCAATAGAAGCCAACTTACTCCATAAATATACCCTTTGATTATGGTCGACAAAATTTAAAAAAATGTCTATACAAAATGATTTATTTACACATTAGAATGGGCTTGTTTTATCTCATGACTATTTGAAATCTAAGTGATGGTCTTGCAATTTAATATAAACTTAATAGGCATATTATATAGTGTAGCTTGAACAGGCAGATTGTCATGTATTGTAAATAATTGTTATGCAGAGTAATCATTATAATTACAGTACTGCCATACAGTCTGAACTTGCAAGATCCACTTTATTGGAGAATAATATGTGTGTTTGCCATACATATTATTTTCACGCAGACTTGGTCTGTATAATATATATTTAAGCCTATTATAAATTTTCACAATTATGAGCTGGAGAAAATAGTCGGCTATGGACAGTAAAAGTTTGTATGTTATTTTTGAAAGCACATATTAATGAGAATCTGCATAAAATATGTATATAATATGTACTATAATTTTTATTAATTAAGACAGAGGCAAGTGTTGACTACATTTTTATTTTATACAAATTTACACTAAGGGGGAAGAAAAAACCTTAATGATAATATGACACCCAAGGTTTCAAGAAGTTTATTGATGAGTAATATTACAGCAAATAGGATATAACCTGAAAGGTTGGGGTTATAATGATGGTAGATAATTGGTTGTGTGTGGGGCCCAGCAGATACTCGATCTTTAGAAACAGACAAATACACCTTTATTAAATCCTTGGTGAATTACAATACAATACAAAACAATACAATTTTATTTAGGTAAGGTACATACATACAATAAATATTTACAAGGATTGTTTAACTTATAGGTATAGCTAGTACATACAATGCCTAAAGCCACTATTACGCAAAGCGTTTCAATATTCTTTGCGTTACGCAAAGCAAATTAGATGTGTGGTATTGATAGTTTTATGTATTTGCTTTCATATTGGGATCATGATTGACAATGAAATGACACTTGCATAGAAGGTAGCAAATTGTGTCTCAGGCTTGGCATCTCATGATAATTACTTACCATCTAAAGCACATAAAAAGCTGGGTAAAAGGCTGGAGATTTGCTACCAGAATAGCACTGTACCTGTAATAAAGAATCTGAAGTAAGGCTAAGCAGAATAAGTACATATTGCATCACTTGAAACACAACACAACACTTTTGTTTTCCTTGATAAATTAAGATTATGAAATGTGGAATATATTGTATATAAGGTTTGATCTGTTACCTATTTATTATATTTTAAAGGTCCCTAAAATAGGTAGTCACTGCTTCAGTTTAGAGCAATGCTTTACTTAGACTGTAACTGTACAGATTTTCTTCCTGTTATCAACCTCATACTTAAGGTCTCTACTCTAAAATTTAGTAATTCAGTATACAGTATCTGGTATTTCTTTACCATCTTCAGAGCACTGTTCATCTTACAGCTAACTAAACTTAACATTATCTTAAAATGACAGCTACTGGCTTCATGCTGTAGCCTTAACTGAGGCCTTATTATAAATATCCCAACATTGAGAGAGTCATTACAATGAAAACATTTAAGATACTAATTTCAGATATTGTGTTCATTGATAATTTTTCTTCTTTTCAAATTTTAACATAGCTACATGATATTCTACTAATATAAAAATACTATGTTTTGCTGGCCCTTCACTGCCAGTACATTAAAATTATAGACGAGCTTTAATTTTAGTGACTTGCAAAGCATGTAAAATATAGATATCGTGTATTGTATATTTTGTTTTAACATGTTTAAATTTTCCCAGTAGGCACAGTTGGGTGATAGTGACCGATCTTACATAATAAACACTATGTTACAGTTGTTGCTTTCAACTAATGGTGCCCACTGGGTTAGTACTGTACCATTGTCAATAAATATATCAAAACTATATTGTTGTGTTTGTAATATTTGTTCCTAGCATTTAACAAAAAATAAGAGGATAAGTACAATGTTACTATTTATTTAACTGAACGGCCGAATATATATATATATATATATATATATATATATATATATATGTATTAGTATATTTTGGTAGCAGTCTTTCCTGTAGACATATATTATTAAATATGACCGAAAAAGTAAGATTAATAATTCTAACACGAATTTTCTCAATCTTTCGTACATTTCTTTTCACTGTTGGAGGTAAATAAAAAATCAATTCTCCAAAATTCATTTTTATTTCTAGTCTGACGCGACACAAGCGCGTTTCGTAAAACTTATTACATTTTCAAAGACTTTAGTTTACAAATACACAACTGAATAGAACTTACGCATCTCCGATTTTATATCTACATTTGTAGATATAAAATCGGAGATGCGTAAGTTCTATTCAGTTGTGTATTTGTAAACTAAAGTCTTTGAAAATGTAATAAGTTTTACGAAACGCGCTCGTGTCGCGTCAGACTAGAAATAAAAATGAATTTTGGAGAATTGATTTTCTATTTACCTCCAACAGTGAAAAGAAATGTACGAAAGATTGAGAAAATTCGTGTTAGAATTATTAATCTTACTTTTTCGGTCATATTTAATAATATATATATATATATATATATATATATATATATATATATATATATATATATATATATATATATATATATATATATAAATGTCATACCTAGTAGCCAGAACGCACTTCTCAGCCTACTATGCAAGGCCCGATTTGCCTAATAAGCCAAGTTTTCCTGAATTATTATATTTTCTCTAATTTTTTTCTTCTGAAATGATAAAGCTACTCATTTCATTATGAATGAGGTCAATTTATTTTTATTGGAGTTAAAATTAACGTAGATATATGACCGAACCTAACAAACCCTACTTAACCTAACCTAACCTACCTCTATAGGTTAGGTAGCCGAAAAAGTTAGGTTAGGTAGTCGAAAAACAATTAATTCATGAAAACTTGGCTTATTAGGCAAATCGGGCCTTGCATAGTAGGCTGAGAAGTGCGTTCTGGCTACTAGGTACGACATATATATATATATATATATATATGCAACAATGATCACAAAAACACTGATCCAAGTATGCAGAATAACCACATATGAAAAATAGAAAATGCTTAACGCGTTTTCGGCTAATTCGCCTTCATCAGAGCAAAGTAGAATGAGGATAAGATTGCTGATCAGACCTTTATATCCGCCTGGGCAGATCACCTGACCACCAAAAATAAGTGGAGGAAAGGAATTATAAGAAAGAAGGTAATTGCAGAAGGCCTATTGGCCCATACAAGGCAGCTTCTATTAATATCTCCAAGTGCCATACGTGTTTAAATGATTGCTATATTGTTTTGACGTGCTATATTGAGGCTTAAATAGGGATCCAACTTGTACATACCGGGGCTCACATTAAGGCTGTTGTTACAATGTTTGATCAGGACAGACTCGATCACGTTTCGTTGAACGAAAGAACGTGATCGAGTCTGCCCTGATGGCACTTGGAGATATTAATAGGAGCTGCCTTGTATGGGCCAATAGGCCTTCTGCAATTACCTTCTTTCTTATAATTCCTTTCCTCCACTTATTTTTGGTGGTCAGGTGATCTGCCCAGGCGGATATAAAGGTCTGATCAGCAATCTTATCCTCATTCTACTTTGCTCTGATGAAGGCGAATTAGCCGAAAACGCGTTAAGCATTTTCTATTTTTCATATGTGGTTATTCTGCATATATATATATATATATATATATATATATATATATATATATATATATATATATATATATATATATATATATATATGTATATATATGTATATATATGTATATATATGTATATATATGTATATATATATATATGTATATATATATACATATATATATATATATATATATATATATATATATATATATATATATATATATATATATATATATATATATATATATATATATATATAATATATTATAATAATAATAATACTCTGGAGCAATTGTAGGGACCCATAGCCTCGGAGAACCGGAATAAAAAGAATTTAGAGAAAAACTTACACTGCATGGTGCCTCTTAATACGCTTCTTCTTACATTCTTTTTTTATTATTTATATTGTACACTTTATAATACATTGTTACACAGTTACGTAGCACATTAATTACACATTAATTAATTGCACATTAATATATATATCACAGTGTCATACCACGAAGGAAGGATTAAGACAGGAATTTCATTAAGTATTTTCGTATTTAATAATACATCTTCAGAAGGGTGTTTCAGAAGGAGCCTTCTAAAGATGTATTATTAAATGCCAAAGTACTTAAGAAAATTCCTGTATTAATTCTTTTTTCGTGGTTTGACACTGTCACATTGTTCATCATGTGTTAATTTCTTCGTGATTTACACACATTATTGCATGTGAATATATATTAATATATAATATATACAGTATTAATGTATTTTATTATATAATAATAATATTCATATTATATATATATAATTATAATTATATAATTAGGGTACAGGAAGGATTGGGCTACAGGAAGGATTGGGCTACAGGAAGGATTGAGCTACAGGAAGGATTGGTCTACAGGAAGGATTGGGCTACAGGAAGGATGGGTCTACAGGAAGGATTGGGCTACAGGAAGGATTGGTCTACAGGAAGGATTGGGCTACAGGAAGGATTGGGCTACATCTCCAAATGTATATTTGCCAGATAATTTGGCACTAAAAACAAAACTCATATATTATTGTTTAGACTAAATCCGCTACTCATTACTTTCCTGAAGTTGTCGTATATACACTACAAAATCTGCGTGTAAATCACGACAATTAACACGTGATGAAAAATGTGACAGTGTCAGACCACGAAGGAAGAATTGAAACAGGAATTTCCTTAAGTATTTTCGTATTTAATAATACATCTTCAGAAGGGTGTTTCATTTTATTTTTTATTAGGTAAGGTACATACATACAATAAATTTTTACAAAGATTGGTTGACTTATAGATAGAGCTAGTACATACAATGCCTAAAGCCACTATTACGCAAAGCGTTTCGGGCATGATAAACTTAAATGACAAGCTTAATACTAATTGAGCATAATGAGTAGAATGAAAACAAGAAATGAAAACATAGATGAAAAAGCAGCACAAATACAATTATGTCGACAAACAGCGCTCTTTAAAGAAAAACAGACATTGGTTGACAATAGAAGGGTAAGGTAGGTTACAGGGAATTTATTAGGTATAGCTTCGCTTTTAACTTAAACTGGTTGAGAGAGGTACAGTCTTTAACATGGTTGGGAAGGTCATTCCACATTCTGGGCCCCTTGATTTGTAGAGCATTTCTAGTTTGATTAAGTCGTACTCTAGGAATATCAAAACTGTATTTATTTCTGGTGTGGTGCTCATGGGTTCTGTTACAACCTTCTATGAAGCTTTTGAGGTCAGGATTGGCATTATAGTTTAGCGTTTTATATATGTATAATACACATGAGAGAATGTGCAGTGACTTAATGTCTAACATATTCAGAGATTTGAGTAGGGGTCTTCCTTCTTCCTGAATTCTTCCTTCGAGGTCTGACACTGTCACTACAGAACAGGAATGTATTTAAACGTTGCAACAATGAATAATGAGAGCAATCATTATATGGATGGCGTAATAACAGGGGAGCATTAGCGCCTCTGGTGGTCAGATGCTTAACTGTATTAGAGGTTGACAGTTTAGATATTATAGTGAAGTAAGGGTGAGTGGCGCGTCTGGGAGTCCCGCTTCTTAACGTGTTACGGCTCATTTGTCGACCAGCCGCCGCCAGGCACGGGTCACGTTGATTTCCAGTGTGCAAATAAATGTGTGTTGCAGATATCATTACTCAATCATAATATAGAAAGGATTGTACGAGGTGTGTACTTCATGTTGTTATTCGTTATTATTTTGTATATTTTATGTATTTAGACAAAATATAGAGGTGATTGTCAGGTGGCAGCAGCCATAGGTGTACCCTAGTTAAGTCATTAGGGCGCTTGTGGTGGCCTTAATAGCCATGCCAGTAGCTAGCCATCAATCTTGAGGTTATCGTGAGATAATTTCGGGGCTTAGCGTCCCCGCGGCCCGGTTCTCGACCAGGCCTTCTTTTTGTTATACATCCCCAGGAAGCAGCCCGTAGCAGCTGTCTAACTCCCAGGGACTTATTTACTGATAGGTGATCAGGATCATCAGGGTGAAAGAAAGTGCCCATTTGTTTCATCCTCCACCGGGGATCGAACCCGGAACCTCAGGATTACGAATCCGAAGCGCTGTCCACTCGGCGGTCAGGCCCCTTAAAACAACCCAAAGAGAAATCTTCGACATATTTTGATGAAAATCTGAATGAAACGAGAAATTTTGGCCACAGATTGTGTGAAGATGGTGGGGGGGGGGGGGGGATTGAGGGGGTGCAGGTTAGTACGATGAGCATGATTCAGAATGATGGAAGGAGAAGGGCTCCTATGATGAATTGACCTAAGGGCCACCATCTACAGTGGCCTCGACGGGGACAGGACGGCGGCGCCTTGCCAAAGGTCAGCCTTCCTACTCCCTCCCCCCTTATTTTATTGAGGATTTGTCTTGTGTATATTGTGAACAAAAGGAATGACTCGGCATTTACGACTTGAGTAGTTAAGCGGGTTCATGGGTTAATAATCCTATGGGGGAAGCAACACATCTATTTTCTGTGTTACAGTGTGGCTTGTTGAGCTTGAAGCTATTGTCCAGCCTGTCTGTGTCAAATATGACATTTTAGAGAAGTGGTCTTTATTAATAGCCTCCAATTTGGTCAGTATTATAATTTTTATTTTTGTTTAATTTGTAATACTGACCAAGTTGGAGGTTATAAACAGAAAGCACTTCTCTAAAATACATTACAAAGTATAAAGCAATGCATTAAAATAGTATTACAAAGACCTCGGCTGTTATTTATTTATATATCTACAAGAAGTTACATTGGGTTTCTGAGAGTACACGGCATGATGTGTTTACGTTCTTGTAAACATAAGAACATAAGAACAAAGGTAACTGCAGAAGGCCTATTGGCCCATACGAGGCAGCTCCTATTCTATAACCACCCAATCCCACTCATATACTTGTCCAACCCGTGCTTGAAACAATCGAGGGACCCCACCTCCACAATGTTACGCGGCAATTGGTTCCACAAATCAACAACCCTGTTACTGAACCAGTATTTACCCAAGTCTTTCCTAAATCTAAACTTATCCAATTTATATCCATTGTTTCGTGTTCTGTCCTGTGTTGATACTTTTAATACCCTATTAATATCCCCCCGGTTATGTCCATTCATCCACTTGTAAACCTCTATCATGTCACCCCTAACTCTTCGCCTTTCCAGTGAATGCAACTTAAGCTTTGTTAATCTTTCTTCATATGAAAGATTTCTAATTTGGGGAATTAACTTAGTCATCCTACGCTGGACACGTTCAAGTGAATTTATATCCATTCTATAATATGGCGACCAAAACTGAACTGCATAATCTAAATGGGGCCTAACTAGAGCAAGATATAGCTTGAGAACCACACCAGGTATCTTGTTACTAACGCTGCGATTAATAAATCCAAGTGTCCGATTTGCCTTATTACGAACATTTATGCATTGATCCTTTTGTTTTAAATTCTTCCTAATCATAACTCCCAGATCCCTTTCGCAATCCGACTTCGCAATCACAACACCATCTAGCTCGTATCTTGTAACTCTATCATCATTACCTAACCTCAGAACTTTACATTTATCAGCATTAAACTGCATCTGCCAATCCTTTGACCATTTCAAAACCCTATCTAGATCAACTTGAAGTGATAGTGAGTCCTCCTCCGAATTAATTTCCCTACCGATTTTCGTATCATCGGCAAATTTGCAAATGTTGCTACTCAAACCTGAATCTAAATCATTTATATATATTATAAACAACAGAGGTCCCAGGACAGAGCCTTGAGGCACTCCACTTACAACATTTTCCCACTCTGACTTGATTCCATTTATACTAACTCTCTGTTTCCTTTGGTATAGCCATGCCCTAATCCAGCTTAATATAGCACCCCCAATACCATGAGACTCTATTTTTTTAATCAGTCTTTCATGTGGCACTGTATCAAAAGCTTTGCTAAAGTCAAGGTATACAACATCGCAATCCTTACCACTATCAACTGCCTCAACAATGCTAGAATAAAAAGATAACAAATTTGTTAAACATGAACGGCCATTTATAAAACCATGTTGCGACTCAATTATTAATTTATGTTTTTCAAGATGAAGACGAATTTTATTTGCTATTATAGATTCGAGTAACTTTCCCACAATAGACGTTAGGCTAATTGGTCGATAGTTAGACGCAAGTGATCTATCTCCTTTCTTAAAAACTGGTATCACATTAGCAACTTTCCAAAACTCTGGCACTCTGCCTGACTCTATTGATTTATTAAATATGGTTGACAGTGGGTCACAAAGCTCCTCTTTGCATTCTTTAAGCACCCTAGCAAACACTTCATCCGGCCCTGGGGATTTGTTTGGTTTGAGTTTTACTATTTGTTTAAGAACATCCTCCCTGGTAACTGCTAAACTCGTCAACCTGTCCTCGTCCCCACCCACATAGACTTGTTCGGCTGAAGGCATATTGTTAAGTTCCTCTTTAGTAAATACAGATACAAAATATTTATTAAAAATACTACTCATCTCTTCATCACTATCTGTTATTTGACCTGTCTCAGTTTTTAATGGACCTATCCTTTCCCTAGTCTTAGTACGATATAACTGAAAAAACCCTTTAGGATTTGTCTTTGCTTGCCCTGCTATGCGAACTTCATAGTTTCTTTTTGCTTTCCTTATCTCTTTTTTAACATTTCTAACCAGTTGTACGAATTCCTGTTCTAAAGTGACCTCCCCATTTTTAATCCTTTTGTACCAAGCTCTCTTTTTACCTATAAGGTTCTTCAAATTCTTTGTTATCCACTTTGGGTCATTAGTATACGATCTATTCAATTTGTATGGTATACTACGTTCCTGTGCTTTGTTTAGAATATTCTTAAATAAGTTATATATTGAATCCACATCGAAATCCCCATTTAAGTCACCTATCGCTGGGTTCATGTCTCGCTCCAAGACCGGCCCACACCCCATACCCAAGCCTTTCCAATCAATTTGGCCCAAAAAATTACCCTTCAATTACTAGTAAAGCCACTAGTACGCATAGCGCTTCGGGTAGGGCCTTAATCTAACAGATAATATTAAGAAGGGTAATTTCTAGGAAAATTTATAGGCTAATCTATCAAAATCTATAACAATTTAAACATTTATAGTGTTAGTCCTTCAAAGATTGGTGGTAGTGACAGTTGAACAAGTTCTGGCATGATTGTTGTTGCTGTCTTGAACTTTCTCCAAAGCGGAAAATCATTGATGTCTTTTTGAAGTGAAGTTTCCATATTAGGACACAGTAGGCCAGATGGGACCACAACAGAGACTCGTACAGTTGAATATTCAATGTTGTTCGTTTAAGTCAAAGATTCATTTAACTATTCTTAAGGATTGTTTTCATATTAACTGAGTCCCAGATGTTTAATGGCTGGTACATCATAACTCCTAGGTAATATTGACTTAAATTTACCAGAGGGCCACCATTTCTCCATAGTGCCCTCTACGGCAACACGAAGCCGGCGGCTTGTCAAAGGTTCCCCTACGGTTTCTGAGGAGTTTGTCTATCTGTATTTTGAGCGCGCAAACTGCTGCATTATGACATTAAAGGTACTTTGATAGAGGTACAAGACACGGTGTCTTGTAGCTAAGCTAAAGGTGGCATATAATGTTTAGCAACAAGTCGCCCTAGATTGTTTAGTGTTAACGACTAGGGCGATGGAGTGGTCATATCAGGATAGCAATTGTGCAGATAAATAGGGAAGATAATTGCAGACGAGGAGTCACAATAACGGGGGCTGAAATATGTTGACCAAACCACACACTAGAAAGTGAAGGGACGACTAGATAATTGTTTACCTAATAGATGGAAGATGTTAATTGTTTGCATCTTGTTTACTCTGCGATATAAAATGGTTTCACCTGTAAATGGTCATTTTTGACAATGTAATCACTAGGCTTCTAACGTTGGTTTAGTGCTCAGAGACCATATACTGTACTTAAGAGGTTTTAAACATGTTATTTATATAATTTAGGCCAATAGAAAGCTAAATAAATTAATAATACACAGTACGTTTATCAAAGGTTAGCTAAAGGTTTGTTTTTAGTGGAAGACCCTAATAAGGTAATGTGTTTCTATGTAACTTTGAAAGAACATTGATGCTTAACCATAGCCTCATGAGTCCAAGACAAAAATGTACTCCGTTAGGCTATTGCAGTCTTATCAGTCTTGCCTACTCGCTATTGTTGATACAATCTGTAATTAATCTCCATTGCAATTACACCTTTTCCAGTGATTGGTTCCAGTGTTCTTGAAATTCATAATTGTATTTTCCTACTCGATTGTATTTGAAATAAACTTTATACTTACCCTGGTGCTACATAGCCTTCCCGGTTTGGTGCCTTATTTTAATAATTACTTATACTTGCCCTTAATATATGTAAAAAATATTTTTTTCAGGAGTGTGACACGTGTGGACAAGTGTTGGATCAGAGGAGTCAAGGTAAAGTGCTTATTTAACAACTAGTTCTGGGGAGGAGCGGGTGGAACTAGATGGACGTAGTCAACTTCACATTCTTGTTACACTTACACTGGTTTGTGCCTCGGAGAGGCTGCAGGATCCAATAAGTTCAGTAGAACTTCGGTTTCAACTCCTTTTGACCATGTCGTAGCTCAGTCGATTACGGCAGCGTCTGGGATGCTCTCGGATGCAGGTTTGAATCCTCGTCCCGGCCCTTGTGGATTTGTACACTCTTGTTAGCAGGCTGAGAGCTTTTCTTTCCCATAGATTTATTTATAGAAGAGTTAGCAATAAGTCGGCTGGGTTTATTAACGTATTGTTTTTAGGTCCCATTTAGATTATGCAGTTCAGTTTTGATCGCCATGCTAAAGAATGGACATAATTCACTAGAACACGTCAGTTAGGATGACAAAGTTAATCCCGCAAATTAGAAAGCTTCCATATGAAGAGATGTTGGAAAAACCTTAACGTGACATGATTGAAGTGTACAAGTGGATGAATGGGCATAACAAGGAAGCTATTGATAAGGCTTTAAATGAAGATAAGTTCAGATTTAGGAAATACCTGGGTAAATACTGGTTTGGTAACTGGGTTGTGGATTTGTGGAACAAATTACTGGATCATGTGCAGACGACGAGTCACAATAATGTGGCTGAAGTATGTTGACCAGACCACACACTAGAAGGTGAAGGGACAACGACGTTTCGGTCCGTCCTGGACCATTCTCAAATCGATTGTGGATCATACTACTGGATCATAATAGGCATAGGAATCTTTGATTGGTTGAAGCTTAGGTTAGACGTATATGAATGAGTGTAGGTGGATATAAATAGGTGCCACGTGCAGGACAATAGGCCATCTGCAGTTTCTTGACTTACGTTCTACTAGTTTACACTCAGAACGCGACTCTCCAATCAGCTTACATCTGTATTCTCAATTGCTGCTAGGTGATCAAAGGCGAACATTTAACCTTGAATTTTTAATACAAACCAAATGATGGGTAGCAAAGATGTATGGTAAGGTAAAAGCTGGGTGGCGAGGCAAGTTTTGGGGTAGTGAAGACTTAGAATATTGTTCAATGTGGGTGACAAAGACTTGCTGTGAAGAGTAGGTAAAGAATAAATTGAGAGATAGGAGAATAATCTTAAGATTAGACTTGGACTGGCTGGCATATGCATTATATATCATTAATGCATATGCTAGGGGGGGTGGGAGATCTCCCCAAAGGTCTAGGTCAGGTCATCCACAAACCCATATCCAATGACTCCAAGGTCATGGGAAGCTTGACCTTCCCATGAAGTTGGAGGATTGTTGGTGGGTTTGTGGATTTGGAATGAGGGAAGAGGCGGGCTGGATGAGGCAGTTTGTCTTGGTAAATATTTGTAAACATTTTATTTAGAGATGAGTGTGAGCAGAAATGACACACTATAGTAGTCATTTATAGTGAAGATGATAATGTATTTTCCAAATGAGAAAAAATTATGCGTGGCGAAAACTTAAGTTGAGATAAAAGTATGTTGTCAACAGCTCTACAATAAAAGATTTCGTTGTGGAGGAGATTCCCGCCCGAAACGTCGGCCATCTTGGCGCGCAGTTTGAACGCTCCTGGCTGGACTTTCTTTCCACACCTCGCCTGGAGCTCATCTTTGAATTCAGCTGGCTTTTTTGGGCCAGTGTGTGCTCACTGCAGCTATCCAGGGGCTCACAGCATCGGGGGAGGCCGGAGCCTCCCTAATGGACGACATATTTTGCAGCCAAATTCTGGCTCTATGCACGTATTCGCAGTTTGATATTACGACTTTTTATACCCAAAAAATGCCAAATGCTGAAAGCGGCGTTTGGTCACATTTGTCCCAATCCCCCCTGCAGTTTTCAAAATATTCCAAACATCCCAATTTCGAGGCCTGAGTCATATTTTGGAGCCAAATTCTGGCTCTCTGCACGTATTCGTAGTTTGAAATTCCGACTTTTTATACCCAACATATGCCAAGTACTGAAAGCGGCGTTTGGTCACATTTGTCCCAGTCCCCCCTGCAGTTTTTAAAATATCCCAAACATCTCAGTTTCGAGGCCTGAGCCATATTATGGAGCCAAATTCTGGCTCTCTGCACGTATTCGCAGTTCGAAATTCTTACTTTTTATACCCAACATATGCCAAGTCCTGAAAGCGGCAGTGAGTCACATTTTGCACAAACTCCCCTGCAGTTTTCGAAATATCCCAAATATCCATATTTCGAGGCCTGAGCCATATTTTGGAGCCAAATTCTGGCTCTCTGCACGTATTCGCAGTTTGAAATTGCGACTTTTTTATACCAACATATGCCAAGTACTGAAAGCGGCGTTTGGTCACAATTGTCCCAAACCTCCCTGCAGTTTTCAAAATATTCCAAACATCCCAATTTCGAGGCCTGAGCCATATTTTGGAGCCAAATTCTGGCTCTCTGCACGTATTCGCAGTTTGAAATTGCGACTTTTTTATACCAACATATGCCAAGTACTGAAAGCGGCGTTTGGTCACATTTGTCCCAAACATCCCTGCAGTTTTCAAAATATCCCAAATATCCCAATTTCGAGGCCTGAGCCATATTTTGGAGCCAAATTCTGGCTCTCTGCACGTATTCGCCGTTCGAAATTACGTCTTTTTATACCCAACATATTCCAAGTACTGAAAGCGGCGTTTGGTCACATTTGTCCCAAACATCCCTGCAGTTTTCAAAATATCCCAATTTCGAGGCCTGAGCCATATTTTGGAGCCAAATTCTGGCTCTTAGCACGTATTCGCAGTTTGATATTACGACTTTTTTATACCAACATATGCCAAGTACTGAAAGCGGCAGTGAGTCACATTTCGCACAAACTCCCCTGCAGTTTTCAAAATATTCCAAACGTCCCAATTTCGAGGCCTGAGCCATATTTTGGAGCCAAATTCTGGCTCTCTGCACGTATTCGCAGTTTGAAATTGCGACTTTTTTATACCCAACATATGTCAAGTACTGAAAGCAGCGTTTGGTCATATTTGTCCTAAACTCCCCTGCAGTTTTCAAAATATCCCAAACTTCCCAATTTCGAGGCCTCAGCCATATTATGGAGCCAAATTCTGGCTCTTTGCATGTATTCGCAGTTTGAAATTGCGACTTTTGTATACCAACATATGCCAAGTACTGAAAGCGGCATTTGGTCATATTTGTCCTAAACCCCCCTGCAGTTTTCAAAATATCCCAAACTTCCCAATTTCGAGGCCTGAGTCATATTTTGGAGCCACATTCTGGCTCTCTGCACGTTTTCGCAGTTTGAAATTACCACTTTTTATACCCAACATATCCCAAGTGCTGAAAGCGGCAGTGAGTCACATTTTGCAAACTCCCCTGCAGTTTTCGAAATTTCCCAAATATCCCAATTTCGAGGCCTCAGCCATATTATGGAGCCAAATTCTGGCTCTTTGCACGTATTCGCAGTTTGAAATTGCGACTTTTTTATACCAACATATGCTAAGTCCTGAAAGCGGCAGTGAGTCACATTTTGCACAGACTCCCCTCCAGTTTTCAAAATATCCCAATTTCGAGGCCTGAGCCATATTTTGGAGCCAAATTCTGGCTCTATGCACGTATTCGCAGTTTGATATTACGACTTTTTATACCCAACATATGCTAAGTCCTGAAAGCGGCAGTGAGTCACATTTTGCACAAACTCCCCTGCAGTTTTCGAAATATCCCAAATATCCCAATTTCGAGGCCTGAGCCATATTTTGGAGCCAAATTCTGGCTCTCTGCACGTATTCGCAGTTTGAAATTGCGACTTTTTTATACCAACATATGCCAAGTACTGAAAGCGGCGTTTGGTCACATTTGTCCCAAACCTCCCTGCAGTTTTCAAAATATCCCAAACATCCCAATTTCGAGCCCTGAGCCATAATTTGGAGCCAAATTCTGGCTCTATGCACGTATTCGCAGTTTGATATTACAAATTTTTATACCCAACATATGCCAAGTACTGAAAGCGGCGTTTGAACACATTTGTCCCATACATCCTTGCAGTTTTCAAAATATCCCAAATATCCCAATTTCGAGGCCTGAGTCATATTTTGGAGCCAAATTCAGGCTCTCTGCACGTATTCGCAGTTTGAAATTACGAATTTTTATACCCAACATATGCCAAGTACTGAAAGCGGTGTTTGGTCATATTTGTCCCAAAGTCCCCTGCAGTTTTCAAAATATCCCAAACATCCCAATTTCGAGGCATGAGCCATATTTTGGAGCCAAATTCTGGCTCTCTGCACGTATTCGCAGTTTGAAATTGCGACTTTTTTATACCCAACATATGTCAAGTACTGAAAGCGGCGTTTGGTCACATTTGTCCCAAACATCCCTGCAGTTTTCAAAATATGCCAAATATCCCAAATTCGAGGCCTGAGTCATATTTTGGAGCCAAATTCTAGCTCTTAGCATGTATTCGCAGTTTGATATTACGACTTTTTATACCCAACATATGCCAAGTACTGAAAGCGGCGTTTGGTCACATTTGTCCCAAACATCCCTGCAGTTTTCAAAATATCCCAAATATCCCAATTTTGAGGCCTGAGCCATATTTTGGAGCCAAATTCTGGCTCTCTGCACGTATTCGCAGTTTGAAATTGCGACTTTTTTATACCAACATATGCCAAGTACTGAAAGCGGCGTTTGGTCACATTTGTCCCAAACCTCCATGCGGTTTTCAAAATATCCCAATTTCGAGGCCTGAGCCATAATTTGGAGCCAAATTCTGGCTCTATGCACGTATTCGCAGTTTGATATTACGACTTTTTATACCCAACATATGCCAAGTCCTGAAATCGGCAGTGAGTCACATTTTGCACCAACTCCCCTGCAGTTTTCGAAATATTCCAAATATCCCAATTTCGAGGCCTGAGCCATATTATGGAGCCAAATTCTGGCTCTCTGCACGTATTCGCAGTTTGAAATTGCGACTTTTTTATACCAACATATGCCAAGTACTGAAAGCGGCGTTTGGTCACATTTGTCCCAAACCTCCATGCGGTTTTCAAAATATCCCAAACATCCCAATTTCGAGGCCTGAGCCATAATTTGGAGCCAAATTCTGGCTCTATGCACGTATTCGCAGTTTGATATTACGACTTTTTATACCCAACATATGCCAAGTCCTGAAAGCGGCAGTGAGTCACATTTTGCACAAACTCTCCTGCAGTTTTTGAAATATCCCAAATATCCCAATTTCGAGGCCTGAGCGATATTTTGGAGCCAAATTCTGGTCTCTGCACGTATTCGCAGTTTGAAATTGCGACTTTTTTATACCCAACATATGCCAAGTAATGAAAGCGGCAGCGAGTCACATTTTGCCCAAACTCCCCTCCAGTTTTCAAAATAAAGCAAATATCCCAATTTCGAGGCCTGAGCCATATTTTGGACCCAAATTCTGGCTCTCTGCACGTATTCACAGTTCGAAATTACGTCTTTTTATACCCAACATATGTCAAGTACTGAAAGCGACGTTTGGTCACATTTGTCCCAAACCTCATCCCAGTTTTCAAAATATGCCAAATATCCCAATTTCGAGGCCTGAGCCATATTTTGGAGCCAAATTCTGGCTCTCTGCACGTATTCGCAGTTTGAAATTGCAAATTTTTTATACCCAACATATGCCAAGTACTGAAAGCGGCGTTTGGACACATATGTCCCAAACATCCTTGCAGTTTTCAAAATATCCCAAATATCCCAATTTCGAGGCCTGAACCATATTTTGGAGCCATATTCAGGCTCTCTGCACGTATTCGCAGTTTGAAATTACGACTTTTTATACCCAACATATGCCAAGTACTGAAAGCGGCGTTTGGTCATATTTGTCCCAAAGTCCCCTGCAGTTTTCAAAATATCCCAAACATCCCAATTTCGAGGCCTGAGCCATATTTTGGAGCCAAATTCTGGCTCTCTGCACGTATTCGCAGTTTGAAATTGCGACTTTTTTATACCCAACATATGTCAAGTACTGAAAGCGGCGTTTGGTCATATTTGTCGCAAACTCCCCTGCAAATTTCAAAATATCCCAATTTCGAGGCCTGAGTCCTTTTTTGGAGCCAAATTCTGGCTCTCTGCACGTATTCCCTGTTTGAAAATATGATTTTTTATACCCAACATATGCCAAGTCCTGAATGCCGCAGTGAGTCACATTTTGCACAAACTCCCCAGCAGTTTTCAAAATATCCCAATTTCGAGGCCTGAGCCATATTGTGGAGCCAAATTCTGGCTCTCTGCACGTATTCGCAGTTTGAAATTGCGACTTTTTTATACTAACATATGCCAAGTACTGAAAGCGGCGTTTGTCACATTTGTCCGAAACCTCCCTGCAGTTTTCAAAATATTCCAAACATCCCAATTTCGAGGCCTGAGCCATAATTTGGAGCCAAATTCTGGCTCTATGCACGTATTCGCAGTTTGATATAACAAATTTTTATACCCAACATATGCCAAGTCCTGAAAGCGGCAGTGAGTCACATTTTGCACAAACTCCCCTGCAGTTTTCGAAATATCCCAAATATCCCAATTTCGAGGCCTGAGCCATATTTTGGAGCCAAATTCTGGCTCTTAGCACGTATTCGCAGTTTGATATTACGACTTTTTATACCCAACATATGCCAAGTACTAAAAGCGGCGTTTGGTCACATTTGTCCCAAACATCCCTGCAGTTTTCAAAATATCCCAAATATCCCAATTTTGAGGCCTGAGGCATATTTTGGAGCCAAATTTTGGCTCTCTGCACGTATTCGCAGTTTGATATTACGACTTTTTATACCCAACATATGCCAAGTACTGAAAGCGACGTTTGGTCACATTTGTCCCAAACCTCCTTGCAGTTTTCAAAATATCCCAAACATCCTAATTTCGAGGCCTGAGCCATAATTTGGAACCAAATTCTGGCTCTCTGCACTTATTCGCAGTTCGAAATTACGTCTTTTTATACCCAACATGTTCAAAGTACTGAAAGCGGCGTTTGGTCACATTTGTCCCAAACCTCCCCGCAGTTTTCAAAATATGCCAAATATCCCAATTTCGAGGCCTGAGGCATATTTTGGAGCCAAATTTTGGCTCTCTGCATGTTTTCGCAGTTTGAAATTGCGACTTTTTTATACCAACATATGCCAAGTACTGAAAGCGGCGTTTGGTCACATTTGTCCCAAACCTTCCTGCAGTTTTCAAAATATCCCAAACATCCCAATATCGAGGCCTGAGCCATATTTTGGAGCCAAATTCTGGCTCTCTGCACGTATTCGCAGTTTGATATTACGAATTTTATACCCAACATATGCCAAGTACTGAAAGCGGCAGTAAGTCACATTTTGCACAGACTCCCCTTAAGTTTTCAAAATATCCCAAATATCCCAATTTCGAGGCTTGAGCCATATTTTGGAGCCAAATTCTGGCTCTCTGCACGTATTCGCAGTTTGATATTACGACTTTTTATACCCAACATATGCTAAGTCCTGAAATCGGCAGTGAGTCACATTTTGCACAAACTCCTCTGCAGTTCTCGAAATATGCCAAATATCCCAATTTCGAGGCCTGAGCCATATGATGGAGCCAAATTCTGGCTCTCTGCACGTATTCTCAGTTTGAAATTGCGACTTTTTTATACCAACATATGCCAAGTACTGAAAGCGGCGTTTGGTCACATTTGTCTCAAACCTCCCTGCAGTTTTCAAAATATCCCAAACATCCCAATTTCGAGGCCAGAACCATAATTTGGAGCCAAATTCTGGATCTATGCACGTATTCGCAGTTTGATATTACGAATTTTTATAATCAACATATGCCAAGTCCTGAAAGCGGCAGTGAGTCACATTTTGCACAAACTCCCCTCCAGTTTTCAAATTAATGCAAATATCCCCATTTCGAGGCCTGAGCCATATTTTGGACCCAAATTCTGGCTCTCTGCACGTATTCGCAGATTGAAATTACATCTTTTTATACCCAACATATGCCAAGTACTGAAAGCGACGTTTGGTCACATTTGTCCCAAACCTCCCTGCAGTTTTCAAAATATCCCAAATATCCCAATTTCGAGGCCTGAGCCATATTTTGGAGCCAAATTCTGGTTCTTAGCACGTATTCGCAGTTTGATATTACGACTTTTTATACCCAACATATGCAAGGTACTGAAAGCGGCGTTTGGTCACATTTGTCCCAAACATCCCTGCAGTTTTCAAAATATCCCAATATCCCAATTTCGAGGCCTGAGCCATATTTTGGAGCTAAATTCTGGCTCTCTGCACGTATTCGCAGTTTGAAATTACACCTTTTTATACCCAACATATGCCAAGTACTGAAAGCGGCGTTTGGTCACATTTGTCCCAAACCTCCCCGCAGTTTTCAAAATATGCCAAATATCCCAATTTCGAGGCCTGAGCCATATTTTGGAGCCAAATTCTGGCTCTTTGCACGTATTCGCAGTTTGATATTACGACTTTTTATACCCAACATATGCCAAGTACTGAAATCGGCAGTGAGTCACATTTCGCACAAACTCCCCTGCAGTTTTCAAAATATCCCAAACGTCCCAATTTCGAGGCCTGAGCCATATTTTGGAGCCAAATTCTGACTCTCTGCACGTATTCGCAGTTTGAAATTGCGAATTTTTTATACCCAACATATGTCACGTACTGAAAGAGGCGTTTGGTCATATTTGGCCCAAACTCCCCTGCAGTTATCAAAATATCCCAAACATCCCAATATCGAGGCCTGAGCCTTATTTTGGAGCCAAATTCTGGCTCTCTGCACGTATTCGCAGTTTGATATTACGAATTTTATACCCAACATATGCCAAGTACTGAAAGCGGCAGAAAGTCACATTTTGCACAGACTCCACTCCAGTTTTCAAAATATCCCAAATATCCCAATTTCGAGGCCTGAGCCATATTTTGGAGCCAAATTCTGGCTCTATGCACGTATTCGCAGTTTGATATTATGACTTTTTATACCCAACATATGCTAAGTTCTGAAATCGGCAGTGAGTCACATTTTGCACAAACTCCCCTGCAGTTTTCGAAATATCCCAAATATCCCAATTTCGAGGCTGAGCCATAATTTGGAGCCAAATTCTGTCTCTATGCACGTACCTACCCACCATTCTCGCTCTTATTACGCTCCCCACACCTGCTCAACGTAAGGTGCAGGTGTGTAGGTAGGTGTGTGTCACACATGGAGAAGGTAAAGAGGCACTGTTGAAGTAGGAGCAACGAGATAACGAGTCAGGAGAGAGAGATTGAGGGTCCATCTAGTCAGCCACAATGTGGGAAGACTCACCAACAGAAAACGAGAATATTCAAACCCCAACACTCCACCACCCGACATTTTTCGCCACCTTTACCCACACATTTCTCCCAGCCCCGCCCGCCTTCCTCACAAACACGCCCACCAACAAATACACAATCAAAAACCCCACCCACTCCCACCCACCAACCTCCGCCCACTCTCCACACCACGCCCTACCACTACATAACAACCCACACATTGTGCATAAGGCCTCCCTCCCCTCTGGTATATAAAGCCAACAACTCCAACTATATAAACTTTTTTGTTCCAGGTAGCGACTCTTTAAGAAGAACTATATAACCTATCTCCACAAATTAAACTCAAATTATTACAACCAGCGACACCCCCACAACCTCCCCTCCCCCCACTCCCACCATACTAAGCCGCCAGCCATGCCTCCTCCTCCATCCCACAACAGTTACATCCAAGAATGGCAGACTGTTATTTTCACTATTTTCATGTGTAAATCGGAGTACTGACTCTCTCTCTAGGTGTCTTTTTAGGTCAATTAGTTCATCTGAGTCTTTTACTATTACGAATATGTCATCTACATAACGGCAGTATACAGTTGGTTTTTGTCTGCTACTGAAGACCCTATCTTCGATGGTTCCCATATAAAAATTAGCAAATAAAACTCCTAAGGGGGAGCCCATTGCTACTCCGTCTATTTGTAAATACATGTCTCCTTGTGGACTGATGAAAGGGGCTTCCTTTGTACATGCTTCGAGAAGACTTTTCAAGTGTGGCTCAAGTATGTCTAATTTGGGGGTGCTCTCGTCTCTGTATACTCTGTCCAGTATCATTACTATGGTTGTGTCGACTGGGACGTTGGTAAAAAGGGATTCAACGTCCAGGGAAGCGATGATTCCATCGGGCTGGGTAGATTTGATCAATTCTAGGAAATCTGCTGATGATTGTAGACTAAACTTACTTGGAGTGTATGGAGTTAGGAGTTCATTGAGTTTCAACGGGATTCAAACGATTTTCGCCGCTACCGGCCAAAAACAGCTCAATTTTCGCCGCTACTGGCCAAAAACCAAGCGATTTTCGCAGCTGGCGTGGAAAAATCGCGATTTTCGCCGCTACCGGCCAAAAATAGCGCGATTTTCGCCGCTACCGGCCAAAAACCGCGCGATTTTCGCCGCTACTGGCCAAAAACCAAGCGATTTTCGCAGCTGGCGGGGAAAAATAGCGCGATTTTCGCCGCTACCGGCCAAAAATAGCGCGATTTTCGCCGCTACCGGCCAAAAATAGCGCGATTTTCGCCGCTACCGGCCAAAAACAGCTCGATTTTCGCCGCTACCGGCCAAAAACCATGCGATTTTCGCAGCTGGCGGGAAAAAATCGCGATTTTCGCCGCTACCGGCCAAAAATAGCGCGATTTTCGCCGCTACCGGCCAAAAATAGCGCGATTTTCGCCGCTACTGGCCAAAAACTAAGCGATTTTTGCAGCTGGCGGGGAAAAATCGCGATTTTCGCCGCTACCGGCCAAAAATAGCGCGATTTTCGCCCCTACCGGCCAAAAACCGCGCGATTTTCGCCGCTACCGACCAAAAACCATGCGATTTTCGCAGCTGGCGGGCAAAAATCGCGATTTTCGCCGCTACCGGCCAAAAATAGCGCGATTTTCGCCGCTACCGGCCAAAAACCAAGCGATTTTCGCTGCTACTGGCCAAAAACCAAGCGATTTTCGCAGCTGGCGGGGAAAAATCGCGATTTTCGCCGCTACCGGCCAAAAATAGCGCGATTTTCGCCGCTACCGGCCAAAAACCGCGCGATTTTCGCCGCTACTGGCCAAAAACCAAGCGATTTTCGCAGCTGGCGGGGAAAAATCGCGATTTTCGCCGCTACCGGCCAAAAACTAAGCGATTTTCGCAGCTGGCGGGGAAAAATCGCGATTTTCGCCGCTACCGGCCAAAAATAGCGCGATTTTCGCCGCTACCGGCCAAAAATAGCGCGATTTTCGCCGCTACCGGCCAAAAACAGCTCAATTTTCGCCGCTACTGGCCAAAAACCAAGCGATTTTCGCAGCTGGCGGGGAAAAATCGCGATTTTCGCCGCTACCGGCCAAAAATAGCGCGATTTTCGCCGCTACCGGCCAAAAACCGCGCGATTTTCGCCGCTACTGGCCAAAAACCAAGCGATTTTCGCAGCTGGCGGGGAAAAATCGCGATTTTCGCCGCTACCGGCCAAAAATAGCGCGATTTTCGCCGCTACCGGCCAAAAATAGCGCGATTTTCGCCGCTACCGGCCAAAAACAGCTCGATTTTCGCCGCTACCGGCCAAAAACCATGCGATTTTCGCAGCTGGCGGGAAAAAATCGCGATTTTCGCCGCTACCGGCCAAAAATAGCGCGATTTTCGCCGCTACCGGCCAAAAAACGCGCGATTTTCGCCGCTACTGGCCAAAAACTAAGCGATTTTCGCAGCTGGCGGGGAAAAATCGCGATTTTCGCCGCTACCGGCCAAAAATAGCGCGATTTTCGCCGCTACCGGCCAAAAACCGCGCGATTTTCACCGCTACCGACCAAAAACCAAGCGATTTTCGCAGCTGGCGGGGAAAAATCGCGATTTTCGCCGCTACCGGCCAAAAATAGCGCGATTTTCGCCGCTACCGGCCAAAAACCGCGCGATTTTCGCCGCTACCGACCAAAAACCATGCGATTTTCGCAGCTGGCGGGGAAAAAATCGCGATTTTCGCCGCTACCGGCCAAAAATAGCGCGATTTTCGCCGCTACCGGCCAAAAACCGCGCGATTTTCGCCGCTACTGGCCAAAAACTAAGCGATTTTCGCAGCTGGCGGGGAAAAATCGCGATTTTCGCCGCTACCGGCCAAAAATAGCGCGATTTTCGCCGCTATTGGCCAAAAACCGCGCGATTTTCGCCGCTACCGACCAAAAACCATGCGATTTTCGCAGCTGGCGGGGAAAAATCGCGATTTTCGCCGCTACCGGCCAAAAATAGCGCGATTTTCGCCGCTACCGGCCAAAAATAGCGCGATTTTCGCCGCTACCGGCCAAAAACAGCTCGATTTTCGCCGCTACCGGCCAAAAACCATGCGATTTTCGCAGCTGGCGGGAAAAAATCGCGATTTTCGCCGCTACCGGCCAAAAATAGCGCGATTTTCGCCGCTACCGGCCAAAAATAGCGCGATTTTCGCCGCTACTGGCCAAAAACTAAGCGATTTTTGCAGCTGGCGGGGAAAAATCGCGATTTTCGCCGCTACCGGCCAAAAATAGCGCGATTTTCGCCCCTACCGGCCAAAAACCGCGCGATTTTCGCCGCTACCGACCAAAAACCATGCGATTTTCGCAGCTGGCGGGCAAAAATCGCGATTTTCGCCGCTACCGGCCAAAAATAGCGTGATTTTCGCCGCTACCGGCCAAAAACCAAGCGATTTTCGCTGCTACTGGCCAAAAACCAAGCGATTTTTGCAGCTGGCGGGGAAAAATCGCGATTTTCGCCGCTACCGGCCAAAAATAGCGCGATTTTCGCGCTACCGGCCAAAAACAGCTGAATTTTCGCCGCTACCGGCCAAAAACCATGCGATTTTCGCAGCTGGCGGGAAAAAATCGCGATTTTCGCCGCTACCGGCCAAAAATAGCGCGATTTTCGCCGCTACTGGCCAAAAACCGCGCGATTTTCGCCGCTACTGGCCAAAAACCAAGCGATTTTCGCAGCTGGCGGTGAAAAATCGCGATTTTCGCCGCTACCGGCCAAAAATAGCGCGATTTTCGCCGCTACCGGCCAAAAATAGCGCGATTTTCGCCGCTACCGGCCAAAAACAGCTCGATTTTCGCCGATACCGGCCAAAAACCATGCGATTTTCGCAGCTGGCGGGAAAAAATCGCGATTTTCGCCGCTACCGGCCAAAAAAAGCGCGATTTTCGCCGCTACCGGCCAAAAAACGCGCGATTTTCGCCGCTACTGGCCAAAAACTAAGCGATTTTTGCAGCTGGCGGGGAAAAATCGCGATTTTCGCCGCTACCGGCCAAAAATAGCGCGATTTTCGCCGCTACCGGCCAAAAACCGCGCGATTTTCACCGCTACCGACCAAAAACCAAGCGATTTTCGCAGCTGGCGGGGAAAAATCGCGATTTTCGCCGCTACCGGCCAAAAATAGCGCGATTTTCGCCGCTACCGGCCAAAAACCGCGCGATTTTCGCCGCTACCGACCAAAAACCATGCGATTTTCGCAGCTGGCGGGCAAAAATCGCGATTTTCGCCGCTACCGGCCAAAAATAGCGCGATTTTCGCCGCTACCGGCCAAAAACCAAGCGATTTTCGCTGCTACTGGCCAAAAACCAAGCGATTTTCGCAGCTGGCGGGGAAAAATCGCGATTTTCGCCGCTACCGGCCAAAAATAGCGCGATTTTCGCGCTACCGGCCAAAAACAGCTCAATTTTCGCCGCTACCGGCCAAAAACCATGCGATTTTCGCAGCTGGCGGGAAAAAATCGCGATTTTCGCCGCTACCG